>NW_024582583.1:273282-280477 GCF_018398535.1 Haplochromis burtoni
GTCCGTCTGTCTGTGCGCCTGTCCGTCTGTCTGTCTGCCTGTCCGTCCGTCTGTCTGCCTGTCCGTCCGTCTGTCTGCCTGTCCGTCCGTCTGTCTGCCTGTCCGTCCGTCTGTCTGTGCGCCTGTCCGTCTGTCTGTGCGCCTGTCCGTCTGTCTGTGACTTCATTAAGTGTAAAAACTGAGTCATGTGATTATTCCTGATGTTCTGATTGTTCCCACAGATGCAGCAGCAGGAGCTTGCTCAGATGCGACAGAGAGACGCCAACCTCACTGCGCTCGCCGCCATCGGCCCGCGCAAGAAACGCAAGCTGGACTCACCGGGCGGAGCTGGCACAGAGGTAAGACACCAGCTCAGAGGTGGTGTAAGAAACAGAACACAGCAGGGAACCACATCATCATCATCATCAGTGTGTATGTGTGATGATGTCAGCTGCTAGCTCAGCTGTTCTTCCAATCAGCTGTGCATCATGGGGCGCTACTGCTCAGAGCCCCTGCATGACCAGTTGAATTCATTACTGAACAACCTCCACCTAAATCCACCCGTATAGGTGATGACTCACTGCTGCCTCCGCTGGTCGTCAGAGGAACTGTAGGTTTACTTCTTCTGCTGCTGCGCTTTTAATGGCACAGAGTGGAGAACCTGCAGCGTGTCTGACCAATCACGAGAGAGCGCGCGTGTATATAACGACCCCCCCCTCCTCCTCAATTCAGGCTGTGAATGTGAGCAGAGTTGAGTGAAGGGGGTCAGTGTGTGCCTGGGGGCTGTGAGGGTCTGACTTTCCCCCTCTGCCACCTCCCCCTCCCCTCGGGGGCAGCCATTCATTTCTGAAATGAACTGAGACAGCGGGGGTGGGTGGTGCCCCCCTGCCCATCCTGTCCTGCCTGGGGCTGGCCCCCCAGCAGCCGCAGACAAAGCCAAGCTCCTACAGAGAAATCCAGCATTTCTGGGCTCGTTTAGCAGATACAGAGCAGCTGGCAGCAAGCGTGGGGGCGGGGCAACAGGGGCGAGGCACTCCGGTCGGAGGTGCTGTGTTCATGTTTTAGTAACGGTGTGTTGGCGCCATGCTCGTTTGACTAATGAGTTAACTTATTGGCTTATGAACTGGGGTGGGCTCCAGATGTTTGCAGCTGTCAGTGCTTTTCTCAGGAAATGAAGCGCCTGATTGGAGGTTGAGAGGAATGACCACGCGATGGAGTGTGTGGCGCGAGCTCACTGAGCTCAGCCTGCATTAGGATCAGACGCCGTTTGTGTTTGTGGACGCTCTGAGCTCAGAGGAGTCAGCTCAATGAGAAGCTCAAACCTTACCGTGTGGCAGCAGCGCTGCAGAGTGAACCGCCGTGGCTCCTGTAGTCACCCTGAGGGGCGTTCATGAGCCCGCAGGGCGTCGGTGTAGATGGAGCCTTTACCTGAGCCCCCGCTGAGCGTGAGTTCACACACCATCAGTGTTAATGGTACAAGCTTAGACGGCCTGCTGAGGGACAGAGGTCGCATTTGTGTGGGGCGAGGCGGTGTCGGGGCAGCTGTGGTTGGTGCTGGGAGAGTCTGCGTTTGTGCCGTGACACCTGCTCAGGTGTTCTCACGAATGCGCCCCACTGTTAGAAACAAAGGAGTTCAACCTGAGCCTGAAGGCGATCAAAGCCGAATGAAAGGAAGCGCTTGTGCTTCCTGTTGGTGAAACACGGCGTCTGCAGGCGTGCATTCAGAGCAGGCTACAGCCTGAGGTGGTGGGGGCGGGTCCGGGGCGGGCAGACCCAGCTGAAGCCTGATCGGGCCTGCAGTGGATGCTGAAGGGCAAACTGCTGCAGCTCCAGGGCAGATTAGAAAGAGGCAACACAAATCTCTTTGTGCTGGAAATTTCCAGCGGAGTGGGAGAGGGAGCAGCGCTCGGACGTCGTGACACGTGCTGACAGGACGGAGTCGCAGATGCGTGCACGCAGGTGTCACTGTGGCGTTGTGAGCTCCTTCACTGAGGTGATGTCAGCTCTGAATGAAACAGGAAGTCCATCTTCCTTCATATAACATCCAGCAGAGGGAGGAAGAGCATCCATCATCCTCAGGAGCAGCTCGCTCTGAATTCCTCGCCAACATAAGCCTGGTCGGCTTCGGTAATCGGGTCAGCCTGCAGCTCGCCATCACGTTCGCCATCAGCTGACTGCAGATACCTGCAGCTCTGTGAGAACCCATCGCTCAGGGCCTTTCTGGATTATTGGGGCCTTTTCGGTCGTGGGGGGGGCTTCATCAGTTTCTCTCGTTTTGGATGCTTGAATATGATTGGCTCACCTTAGATCGTGTGCCTGGAACTGCTGCGACGGGCATGTTGGAGCAGCAGCTGCTCAGTACTTTGACTAATCGCTGCAGGGCTGGGAGTCACCTGACCTCCGGCTGCCGGCGCGCCCTCCGCACGCAGGCGTGGCCCGGCAGCAGGTCTGGACCCAGCGAGGGATTAAAGCAGCGTGGGAGAGCTTGTGCAGACATGGGGCGGAGCCTCGGCATAGACCCGGCATCTCTAAATGCACCAAACATGGAGGTCAAAGGTCGCTGTGCTTCAGGCACTTTTTAAGACCGCGAGACAAACGGTGTGTCAGAGGTCGCACAGCAAGTGCAGCTTTAGCTCATCAGGATGTTTTTTCCTTCCATGTTTGTTTCCTGCTCACTGCCTCCTCTCTCCTTCCTCCTCTCCAGGTGTCCTCGGGCTCAGCCGCCGGCTCCTCCGTGGCCGGCTCCTCCCGCCAGCAGCCCCGCCAGCGCATCACACGAGTTAACCTCAGGGACTTAATCTTCTGTATGGAGCACGATCGGCCCACGGCTCGCTCCCTGATACTCTACAAGGCTCTGCTGAAGTGAGGAGGGAGCCACCGCAGCCGCCCCCCTCGCCCCCAGTCCTCCAGCGGAGGTGTTTGATTCTGGTCTTCAGTCCTTACGGCACCTTTCAACGCTCAGCTCTGCTTTTACGATTATTTTTAGAAAAGGACATCCCGCCTCAGCTCGCCCTTCCGTTAGCGGAGCACTCCACTGCTCTCATCCAGATCAGGCCAATCAGAAACCAGATCCAAGGCTGATTGGACAGATTGTGATTGGCTGAAAGGCTGGTCTGTTTTGGTGCTCGGCTGCTCGTTGATGCAGTTTAAAACAGGGTGTGAAACGCGGCCTGGGTTACGCTATCGAAGCTGTGGCCACGCCTACTCCTGTAGTTGAGTCCAGCAGTGACGTCGGGAACAAACTGCTGTTGAATACTGTTTCAAGTCATGTGACCAGGAAATAAACTGCCTTATTAAGTCCGCCCCTCCATTACCCACAATCCAGCTGGACCTCGAGAAGCTGTGTGGGAGATCTCCTCTGTTGTGTCTAGCCGCTGACTTGAGGAACATCACCTGTAATTATTCTCTTAGTTACTCATTTGAGCAAATTCTACTTCAGCGTGGAGTTCGTCAGGGCGCCACTTTAGGTCCTTTTGTTCTTCGCCAATGTTTCTGGTTGCTGTGGTTTCTCTTCCTCTTAGAAACCTTTCGTCCACAGCAACTCCTCCGCTGCAACTCCACGCAATTAGTCCACCAATCAACACGTGAACCGTCTCGCGTGGTTTCACGTGGTGTTCCTGTGACGCCATAAAAAGCTGAGCTGAGCTGACAGGCATGCAGCGTGACACTGAGCTTCTTCTGTGAGATGAGGTGGCGAGCGCCTCCGGACTCCAGCGCTGTACCTGAACAGGTGCCTTTGAGTCAAACCTTTCCCGACCTCTTCAGATTTCCTGTTGGCCCACTCAGGACGCCAGGCTCGCAGGCTCATCGTTTTGTTTTGAAAGTTTTCTGATCGCGCTCAGATCCTTCGGCTCAGTTCCGTCACGTGATGGGAGGAGCTTCTTTTCACGATGTTGTGTTCGTCAAAGGAACAGTTTAACATTAAGACAAATCTGTGTGAGAGCCGGACGGTCAGATCGGTGAAGTCGTGGCGTTTTCGGGCAAATCGAGCGCAAAACCTAGCAAGATTTCACAACCTGAAAAATTTTTATCGATTAGAAAAATCAATGTCCAGTTTGTTTCGATTAACCAGCTGATTCTTTTCTCAGATAATGAAATTACAAATATCCTGTTAACGCAGACTGACGCCCTGGTAACCACCCGTTGTTGTTGTGATCGCCCGCTGAACACACACCTTGTCTGCAAACGCGCTAAAATCTTGTTGCCTGTGACGCCAAAGCTTTTACTTTGAAGGTGAACTATTACAACTTCCGGCATGGTTTCCGTGCAGCTCGGAAAACATCGGCCACGTGATCACGAGGATTTTAATGCAGCGCCATCTGCAGAATGCAGATTTATTTATTTTCCCTAGCAACTGTGGTTACCGCGGTTACCGTGGGGCGACTGTAGCCTAAAATTCCAACTTTCTACACGTTTGAGGAAAAAAACCATTTTTCCTCATGAAGTCGTTCTTTAGAAAAAAATATTGATGACGAGTGGCTTCATTGGAAGGGGGCGGGGTCTGAACGTCACGACTCTCAGCAGGTAGACTGACGGACTGTCCCTTTAAGGTGAAACAGGAAGTGCTCCTCCTGGCGGCAGCTGCGTGCGACTGGACTCGAGCCTCGTGGTTGAAATGCAGTTTGAAAGTTTCCGGAAGGTTTTTAACGCTTTAATGTCGGTCTGTGTGGCGATGGCGTAGAGCCCTATGAACTGAAGGACGCCATTTTTGGGACTATTTATATTTCCTACATCGTGTATTCGCACCTGAGGCCCGCTGGGCCGTTTTACAGTCGTTTGTACCTTTGCAAAAAAAATGAAATAAAGAGAAGGAGAAAGTGGGCGGAGCTTTGTGTGGTTTCTTTTTATGAGAACAACAGCTGAGCTACAAACACATTAAATATACAAACAGCACTTTATAAAAATGACACTTAGAAAAACCATTATGTACACGGCAGCCAAGCTCCGCCTCCTGAGGCCTCCGCTCCAGGTGTGCTCGGCGTGCTCAGGTGACACGGTCACCGCTGCTCTTTAGTCCAGAGGCTCTTGCTTAATCCGGATTGGCGTGCTGGTGACGGACTGGCTGTGCTGCAGGTCGCGACACAGCACGTACTCGCTGAATTGGGACGAGTCGACGCCGCCGCCGCAGGACGCCTTGATTTCGAAGCCCTTCAGGAAGAGGCGCTCGAGGACCTGCAGGGAGACACGGAGGCACAGATGAGACTCGGCTCCTGGCGTGTGGAGAACGTTTGGCGATGCGAGCGGACTCACCTGCACAGAGTTGAGCCTCAGGTACCCGTTCAGAGGGAAACGGATGACATGGGTTGGGTCCTGGTTCCAGCCGGCGTTCACAGAGTTGCACATCACGTCTCCGGTCTCGGGGAAGATTTCCTCGATGAGGACCTTCTCGCCACTCAGCGCGATCCTCTCGCCCAGGTCAGGTGTGACGCGGACCACCAGACACTCGCAGGGCGCCGTCCGCTGGGCCTCGCGCTCCGCCTGCCAGCGCTCCAGCTCGCGCACCATCGGAGTCAGCTGGTAGTACCGAGCCTCCTCGTACAGCTGGGGCAAGTCCTGAGGACAGAGTCACATGACAACGATCAGCTGATCAATATAAATAAGCTAATTACAGATCAGCCTGATTACATGACCTTATGATGGACGACCTGTTTCCTGCGTGGTATTTGAAAACTGTCAGATCAACAGCTGGAGCATGTAGGATCAATCTACCAATCACAGAGAAGAATCCCAGCAGCACGAGGAGCTCCACATCACATCCTCTCTCCAATTCTTCTTTCCTTTAATTCTTTCCTTCCTATTTCCCTTTAAAAAAGACAACTCTCCTGACCTTCAATTCCTGCTGTACTGGTGCTTTTATTCTGAAAACCCGAGCACACTTAATTCTCTTGCCTCTGATTTTCTCTGTCTGACACTCAGATGGAGGTTTGTGGCTTTTTCCCTCACTGCCTCAGGCGTCCTGCTGCATCGAAGCCCCCCCCCCCCCCCCCCCCCGGTGGAAGTGGGGGTGGGTGTGTTTATGTAAAGCGGCGGTGTGTCCGCGGGCCGTCTGACTCACTGTGAGCCGGGTGTCTCAGTAACAACACACACAGATCAGAGGAAACAGTATGCTGCTAACACACACCTCCTGCTTTCATTTAGTAAAAGACACTCGTCTGCGCCGCCGCATCGGCGTGTTACAGAGTCCGAGCTAAAACGAGTCTCAGTATGAACCAATCATCTCTGAGTCAAACTCTTCACGTCTCCTCAGAGTTTGTTTTACACATTTGTGAAATTTGACCATGACAGTACTTTAAAATAAACATTAGCTGTTTCCATGGAAACTGAAATCTAAATAAACTAAACCGCGTGCCGGTTGTCTCGGTTTAGTTTATTTAGATTCTGCTCAGCATGTGATCCTCTCGCGCTCTGCTGGTCACTGATTGGCCCAAGCTCACGGGTTATACAGTTACAGGTTTGTTAATGTAGCACCAAATCACACGTGTGCCTCAGCGAGCTTCATACTTCAGGCTGAGGGTCGCACAATAACAGGAAATCAACAAGCGGACCGCTGCCTGTGGAAAAATTCCCTTTTAACAGGAAGACCCAGGCTCACGGATGGGCAGCCATATAAAGATCATCAGTAATGCAACTGGTCTGAACCGTGAACAGGCGTTCACCTGTGCCGGCTGCTGCAGGGGCTCACCTGGAAGTCTTCAGGAAGCAGCAGCTTGCAGGTGCGCAGGAAACTAAGGATGTAGCGGAAGATGTCGCCGTCCCGGTCGATGAAGTAGTGCTGCTTCAGACTGTCCAACACGATGGGCTCTGCACCGCTGAACAGCCGGCTGATCCTGCAGAGACACGAGCCGGGGTCACGGTCTGATGTCAGACTGCCCGAGGTCAAAGGTCAACAACATGCAGCCAGAGCGCCAATAAGTACTAAGATCTGAGGAACGCAGAGCAGATAAAACTGAAGCGTTCTCTTGGTTAGCGCCAGAAAAAGAAAATCCTGATTTTACCCCACGAACTCAAAGTGGACGAGGACGGGCTCATGCTGCAACCTGTGCTGATGTTTACAGAGGCACATCTGGATCAGTTCAACACACCTGAGAATGAAGGTGATGATGTCATAGAAACCGTCTGTTGTTGAGCGCGCTCGTTCAAAAGCTCCAAACTTCAGCAGCTGTGACTCACTGAGAGGAGGAGTCCGCGCGTGCTGGGTGAGGAGGAGGAGGAGGAG
>NW_024582583.1:282936-294122 GCF_018398535.1 Haplochromis burtoni
TTTTTTTGCACTAATAAAGTTGTGGAGTTGTAAAGCATTTTGTCTCGTGTCAGTTATATCGTTATCGCAGATTTTCAAATGTATATGGTGATAAATCTTTTTGGTCATATCGCGCTGCTCTAGTGGGTGTCGATATGCAAAGATCAGAAAACTTTTTATACAGAAGAGGAAGCAAAAAGAAAAATGCTGTGTTGTTATAGCACAGTTTGTCCAGCAGGGCGGCGCTGGCCTCACTGTTTCACAAACTAGCATTCATCTGAGAACATTTCGCCGTCCAGCAACAACCACGTGACCGAGCCCTCTGTCGTCAAGCGTGAATATACATGTTCCCTCCAGAATGCCTTTCACCTCACTTCAGTAAACATACTTGCATGCCCAGGTATTCCCCCAGGCTCATGTCTCTCACCTGGACTCCGGGAACTTGGTGAGCGTCGCCAGGCTGCTGGTGTACATGTGCCCGCCCACGTCGATGTGGACAGGGGCGTTGGCCTTGGTGAGCTGGGCGGGCGACGGGATACCTTGGGCCGTCATGGGCGACACAGGTGAGTGGCTCAGAGACATCCTGGACAAGCTCCGTCCCTCCTATCACAAATAACAGCAGGTCAAAATTCAGAACACACCGGTTTTATTTTGAAGAGGCTTCACCTGGATTTACCCAGGTGTGTCCTGCTGAGTTTAAAACGCTTAAGTGATTGTTTCAGCAGCTTTGCATAATTCACAGCTCAAAATAATCCTTCTTTATCTGATACAGTCGGGAATTAGTTGTTATAGCTCCACCTCCTTTAAACCCTGGCTCCGCCCCTTCAAATCCTGACCTGTGGGTCAAGTTAAAACCCTACTCCAAGCTGGCGAGGCCAAAAACGCTCAGTTCGAACTGCATAGAGCGACAAACCAAGAGGTGAAGTAAGGTGGCAGCTTCCATCTTTTATGTACAGCCTATGGGCAGTACCCCTACACCAGTGTTTCCCAATCACTGGGGCGCGGGACATAGGTGTGCCGTGAAAGATTATCTGGTTCCACCTGATTAGTACTCTAAGCAACCAGCGTGAGTAACGGGCAGAACAATGGCATTCTCTTCCACTAGAGGGCAGTACAACTACCTGCTCTAATTAAATGGGTCGCCAACTGCCAGTAAAAAAGAAGAAGACAAAGAAATGACATAATAGTCATGCTGTGAGACGACGCAGCGCGTAACAGCAATAGATAAGTAATTGCAAAGGAAAAGTAGTCAGTGTGACCTGGTCCTGGAGGAAACTCCGACCCAGGTGAAGGCCCCAGCATGAGCAGTGGTCAGAAGGAAGCAAAAAAGGTAAACTGGGGACAAACCGAGTCAATTCTGCTCTGCCTGGAGTGCGGGGGAAATGATCAATGTGCTTTTTGTGACATTTTTGTTTGGGGGTGTGCCGTGGCTCCAAAAGGTTGGGAAACACTGCCCTACACGACCAGCAGGGGATTCGCTGCGTGTTAAACCTATGCCTAGTTTTCTTCTGCTGCTGCTGTTTACTGAGCCAGCTGGAAGACGAACAGCGCCAACCAGTGTTTCTCTGACCTAGGCAGAGTCAAACTGATGGAGGAGGAAGACAAGGACGATGGAGCGCTCTCAGAATAACGGCATCTATAATCTGACCTCTGACCTAGGCTGATGAAGGGGCAGGGGCTCCTCCCCCCTCAAAGCATAAGTTTTGTTAAAATTATTTTTATTCTGGTTCAGATAAATTTAAATAACGAGCCGGGGTGGGAGGTGTCCTGGGGGGTGGCTGCTGCTGCCGCTGAAGAACCTTATCTTCCGCCCCCTGGGCTATGGAGCATGAAAGGTGAACATTGCCTCGGGTCACACCAGCGTAGGGCCCCGCCCCCACCTGCCTGTCTGCAGTGGTGCGTTCAAATATCAGGAAATAACAGACGTGAGATCAGTCCGTGGCTTTCATCAAACCCTGAAATAAAGAATTGACCTGCACGTGAGGCCATGTGTTTGAACTTTAGGGTTCGGAACATCAAGCCCTTACACTCTCGCACTTAAACCAACATACGCCAGGCTCCTTTAGAAAACCCAACATTTAACGTATCCTCGCAAATCCAACGAAGCCAGGTGTCTCCTGACCTGTGTGAAGGTCTCCTCTCCACACTGTGCGGGCTTCTGGTGAAATCTGGATACGAACCCTCACCGACCCCTCTGTTAATTCTGGAGAACCTTATCTTTAACCACAAATAACGGAGATAACGTCCGTCCACAGCGGCGTAGCAGCCGTTAAAGGATGGCCAGAAAGCAGACGCGCTACCGGCAAAGGTTCCGACTGCGCTGAAACATTCTGTAATGTCAGAATATTTGTTTGTGCCGACGTGAAGAATGTGCTACGAAATCAACAGAAAACACGACGGTGTGTGGTGTGGTGGCTGTTTGTCACCGGCACCCCGGAACACTTAAATCGGACGTTTTTTTAATGGAGTCTGGCGGCGAGAACGGAGCAGCTCGGCGTGTCTTCCCCCGAAACGCGTCTGAATTTCTAGTTTTACGTCATAAACTCGAAAACTTTATAAATGAGCCTCACAGCAGCACCTGTGCCCCCCTCCCGTCCCGCTCACTCACCTGAGAGGAGACCGACACGGAGGACATGGAGGGCGGCGTGAGAGAGAGCTCCGTCCCGGCGGCAGGGCTGCGGTCCCGGAGAGACTGAGGAGGAGCAGAGAGGAGGGCCGAATGAAGAGCACCCGGGGCCCCGCAGACCCCCCGGGGCCAGGTCACAGTCCCGACCCCACCGAGGCAGCGCGCGCACGAAGGTGAGATCCCGCAGGTCCCGCCCCCTCCCGAATGACGCGTCCCATCACGCATTACCCGCCCGCGGCCAAATGCGCCATTTCAATTACTGCGCACTGCTGGATGGAGACGTGCGCCGCCAGCCTGCGCATGTGAAGAGGAGAGCGCGCGCACCCGAAAGCATTTTCAGCTGCAGAGCGCGCGCAACCCCCACCCGCGGTTTATTTTGATTTCTTTTTCATATTCCCACAATGTCCTGTAAATACAAGATGACCCACTAACACTGACGCCACCTTGTGGTACAAACTGGATCGGCACGAAGGAATGACACAGACCTGAAACCAGAATGTTCCCGAGGACGACGCTCCGCCCTCCTCCTTCAGATCTGATCCACACAGAGCGTGACCTGAGCGCAGCTCACGTTTGTGGATCTGTGAGCCGTTATTGAAGCTAACGATCTGAACTTCATTAACTGTAAAGGTCTGAATTTACTCGGCTTTGGATGAACACATTTGTGAGTCCTCAGACGTTACACACGGATCAGCGCGCACACCTGTAAATCTTTGTTACACCTGGATCATATCGTACTGGTTTGGCTCCCCTTTGAGGCCGTTTATTCCAGACTTCCAAAACTTCATTTTGTTCTTTGAGCCAATCGGAGGGGGACGTGCTGCAGGACCTGATCATTGTCCTGCTGCCTTCAGGGTTTTCTGGTAGAGAGCAGAATTCCCTCAGTTACAGCGAGTTGTCCTGAAGCAGCAGAGCAGCACAGACCATCACACCACAGTGTCTGCTGCTGCTGTGATGTTCTCTTTATGAAACGCTGTTAGTTTAAGGAAGATGTGACTCGAACGGCCTGCAGGTCTTTAGATGTCGTCAGCTGAGTGCTCCTGGGAACATGAAGGCAACATGAGCCGACAGTACAAACATGCTGAGTGATCGGCTGTTAGCTCGGTGACAGAGTCACAAACGCATGTCTGCACTTTGATTTTGTTACATACAAACACACTGACAGCAGCAGTGTGTGTGCACAGAGAGGACCGATGTGTTTGTTTGGTCAATGAAAGGCTTCAGTTAGTTACTGTCGCGCTGACCTAGTAGGTGTGGCTGTTATTCCTCTCTTCCTCCTCCTGCCCACTACCTGTTCGGTGATGCTGCTTGTGCATGGCCGCTGATTAGACCTTGGGTGCAATCAACAACTAAGCACGGCCTGGTGTGCGCCACCCTGCCAGGTGAGCCACATTAGAGCAATCAAGGGTGGGCGTGCCTAGTAGACCTTAAAATGCATGCAGCAGTCATTTGACCCGTGAGCAACACACTGAGAGGACGGCAAACAAAGCACTTTTCCACTGTGAGGAAGACTTTGAACAAGACGGGCTATCGGTAAGCTCTTGAGCTCACATTTGCTGCACATATATTTGGAACTATGGAAGCTCAGTTGTGCAAATGTTTTACGCTTAGGGAAATAGTTGCTGCATTTAAGTTTAAAAAATTATATTGACAAAAAAGAATGTTTAAGTTTGAATAAATTGTTTGTGCAGTTAGTGTTCCCACATATTTATGTTACTTAATATTAAAAATAGTTACCCCCCAAATCCTTGGGTGGATCGTAAAAATAGAGAATAAATGTTTGGTTTTGATTTAAAGAAAAATAATTTTGTAAAGAAAATCCTTAGTTAAAGTCTCTATTAAAATGTTTGTGAACTCTAAAATGTATACTTTAAAATACAATTGTTTATAAAAGAAAGTGTTAATGCAAAGAAGACACATTTTGTATATTTAAGAACCACAGTTAAATTAACACAGTTAACCACATGGTAAATGGCTTTACTGAAGTGTATTTTGTTATTTCATCTATCTTCTGTGTAATGCATTTAATTTTTCTGAATGGTTAATGAAATGTTCTTTATTTTTGTGTTGAAAGGTTTTTTACCTGCTGCTACCTACCAGCTATCAAACTAGTTGGTCTAAATAAAGTTGAGTGAAATTCAAAGTCTGGTCTTTTTCAAGTGTGGACACCTCACAGTCAGACAACACTTGACAGTAAAAAACCGGCCTGGCCAGTAGAGAAACCGGCCTTGACCAGTGAAGACTCCACAAAAGCTCACCACAAAGACGGAGAAGACTCCACCTGGGGGCCTGGAGGAAATCGCACGCCGTTTGCCAGTCCAATCAACAACCAAGAAAGGAGCATGGCTGAGTCCAAGTCACTCGAAGAGCTGAAAATAGAGCGAACCACTGCAAAGAGACTGTTTTCCAGACTCACCAACCATATAATAAGGACCCACATGGATATGTCTGTAGAGGAGCTGCAGGATTCCTTCAAGAGACTCACAGCAGAGGGCTCCAAAGTGATTGACGCGAACGAGGAGCTTGAAGCTGCCTACATCACGCAGTGTGAAGCAGAGGGCACACCGGAGCTGATGGGCCAACAGAGAGCAGACGTCGAAAAAACGGAGAAAGAATGTGAGCAGAAGTTGAAGGAGGTGAAGCACCTGATCAGAGAGACACTGTGGATATCATATGGTGAAAAAGAACTGACCCTTGCTCTAAAATCAGCAGAAATGGCGTGTGAGAACGTCACATCCACTCAGCCTGATACACCCCTGGAGGCATATGATTTTATGCTCCACCATCTAGAAGAACTGGTGAAGAAAGCTAAGCAGGCACACCAGACATGGAACCGCTGGGCTCCACCTGCTGAGAGGCGAGATTGTGATCGTCGACTGATGGAGCTCGAAACCTGCCTTCCAAAGCTGGTGTCAGGGAAGGCAGTCCTGATCAAAGCAGAGAGGATTAAAAGAGATGCCGACCAAGCAGTCGTCACAGTCCGCAACGCAGCCTCGGTCGCAGCCATAAAATTGAAAGCCACAGCTTTACCAAAGTTCACCGGCAGCCAGCGTGAGTTCTACAGATGGCGGAAGGAATGGGAGGCTCTGCAAAAGCAAGGTGAACCAACCGGGTCCGTGGAAGTAAAGAAATTCCAACTTCTTGATAGCCTCGATGATAAAGTGGCCGAAGATCTGCGCCTGTCCACATACACCTCGCCCGATGAGATCTTCAGAGTCCTTGAGAACCGCTATGGAAATCAAGCCACCATCGCCATTGAAATCATTGAGGAGCTTCAAGCTATCCCTCCTGTTCGTAGCAACCAGCCTAGAAGAATTATAGAGCTTATCCACGCAGTTGAAAAGGCCCTCTATGATTTGAGTGAGCTGGATGAAGCAAATGCCATGAAGAACCTCTTGGTAATAAAGTCTATTGAAAGCAAGCTGCCCGAGTCCCTAAAGAAAGACTGGCTTACCCACGCTGCTGATCCAAAGAACGCTGTGACTCATCAGAACCGGTTTGACAAGCTGCTCGCATACCTCCAATCTCAACAGTCCATCTACGAGCAGTTAGACCAGCTGAGAGACATCGACCCTGCCAAGGAGAGAACAAAGTTCCGAGAGATAGTAGTCAATCACCAAAACATAGTCCTTGCCATCCAGATGAAATAAGTCAAGGTTCAAGGTTCTTTATTATTTGTCACATGCACAGTTATACAAGTATAACACACAGTGAAATGTAGCCTGACACGCTCCTCGACATGTGCAAAAATTGTGTGTGTGTGTGGGGGGGGGGGGGGGGGGTGTAGAGGAAGAATATATATATATATATATAGTATATACACTGGGTGAATGTGCAGTAGTAGCAGCAAGCAGGTGAATTCTGTACATTAATATGAATAGACATCTGACTATTTTACAGGATAGACAATATAAACATATTTAAAATTAAAGGAATTGAAATGTACATTGTGCCTTGGTTTAGTGTCTGGAAGAGTCCTGTCTCAGTCAATTATAGATGATGTGAGAGGGCGGGTGTGTGTGTTTAGGGCACGGATGGCTTGGGGATAGAAGCTCCTCTTGAGTCTCTCTGTCCTTGCCCGGAAGATGCGGAACCTTCTACCAGATTGCAGAAGTTGGAACAGTTTGTTGCCAGGATGGGACGGGTCCTTCAGTATCTGCGCTGCTCTAGTCCGGCATCTCCTGGTGTAGGTGTCCTGAAGCGGGGGGAGAGCAATCCTGCAGCAGCGTTCTGCTGTACGGATCACTCTCTGGAGAGCTTTTTGGTCCTTCACACAGCTGTTCCCAAACCACGATGTCATGTTCTGTGTGAGGATGCTCTCCACAGCGCCTGTATAGAAAATCCTGAGGATCTTTGGAGAGACCCTGAACTTCCTCAGTTGTCGTAGGTGATACAGGCGCTGCCTAGCCTTTTTGGTCTGGACCTGAATGTGGGCAGCCCATGTCAGGTCTGAGGAGATGTGGACACCAAGATACTTGAAGGACTGCACCCTCTCCACTGGAGCTCCATTGATGATAATGGGCTTGTAGTCTCTGTGCTGACCCCTTCTGAAGTCCACCACCAGCTCCTTGGTCTTGCTGACGTTCAGCTGGAGGTGGTTGTCCTGGCACCACGATGCCAGATTCTTCACTTCATCCATGTAGGCCGCCTCATCGTTGTTGGAGATGGCACCCAACACCACTGTGTCGTCAGCAAACTTCACAATGGTGTTGGAGCCATGGGTGGCCACACAGTCTGAAGTGTAGAGGGAGTAGAGCAGTGGCGAGAGGACACATCCCTGAGGTGCTCCTGTGTTGATGGTGATGCTGTTGGAGAAGCACCTGCCCACCCTCACCACCTGAGTTCTGCCAGTGAGGAAGTCCAACACCCATGCACACAGACGGCTGTTAAGTCCCAGATCCCTGAGCTTTGTGAACAGTCTGCAGGGCACTATTGTGTTAAACGCTGAACTGTAATCAACAAACAGCATTCGCACATAGTTACCCTGTTTCTTGTCCACGTGGCTGAGAGTGGTGTGTAGGACGTGGGCGATGGCATCCTCTGTGGATCTGTTGGATCTGTAGGCGAACTGCAGCGGATCTGTGGTGTCTGGGATGGAGGAGGAGATGATGTTCTTCAGCAGCCTCTCAAACACCTTCATTACTACCGAGGTCAGTGCAACTGGCCGGTAATCGTTCAGGGATGAGGGTTTGCTGTTCTTGGGCACAGGGATGATGGTGGATCTTTTGAAGCATGTGGGGACCACAGACTTCGCCAGGGACTCGTTGAAGATGTAAGTGAACACACCTGCTAGCTGGTCAGCACAGCAGCGCAGCAGACGGCCGGTGATGCCGTCTGGCCCCGCTGCTTTCCTTGTGTTCACTCTCCTCAGTGCCGCTCGGACGTCAGCTCTGAGTCCGTGCCTACCTTTTGCCATGGTGCAGTGGGTAGATCTGCTGCCAGCATTGGCTCTTTTGTTTGTTTGTAGTGATGTTTGAGACATGTTTCACATTTCTGTATCATCTCTTCAATATCCCTGTTGATGCCTGGCCAGTAAACTGCTTCTCTCGCTCTCCTTTTACATTTCTCCACTCCAAGATGTCCTTCATGGATACGCTGAAGCATGTCTTTCCGCATGGATTGAGGAATGACAATCTGGTTTTGTCTCAGCACCAGCCCATTAGCCATGCATAAATCAGCTCGCACAGAGTAGAACCCTGGACAGACTCCTTTTGACCACCCATTCTGTATAAGGTGGGATACTTTCTGCAGCACTGGATCTTTTGTCGTCTCCTGTACAATTTGCTGCAACATGACATCTGATGCTGGGAGTGAGGCAGTTACCATGTTTACATGTGTTTCAGCCTCCTCGGCTGTAGCGCTGACTAACCTGTCACCACTTGGTGCTGGCGCTCGGGATAATGCATCCGCGAGTACGATATATTTCCCAGGCGTGTAGATCAGCTCAAAATCATAGCGCTGCAACACCATCATCATGCGCTGAATTCTGGGTGACATGTCGTTGAGACCCCAAAGCGCTTTACATACCAGTCATCCACCCATTCACACACACATTCACACACTGGTGATGGCAAGCTACATTGTAGCCACAGCCATGCCCTGGGGCGCACTGACAGAGGCGAGGCTGCCGGACACTAGGCGCCACCGGGCCCTCTGACCACCACCAGTAGGCAACATGGGTGTAGTTCTTGCCCAAGGACTATTTGCACTGACCAGGACTGTCAAGCCGTGGGCTCGAACCCACCGACCTTCTGATTAGTGGCTGACCTGCTCTGCCACCTGAGCTACAGCCACCCCAAAATCATAGCGCTGCAACACCATCATCATGCGCTGAATTCTGGGTGACATGTCGTTGAGGTTCTTTTTTCTGATCGAGATGAGAGGTTTGTGATCAGTCTCTGCTGTAAAGGTTGGTAATCCATATACATAGCTGTGAAATTTTCCACACCCAAACACTAAGCCCAAAGTCTCTTTTTCAATTTGAGCATAGCGTTGTTCAGTTTCTGTCATAGATCTGGACGCATATGCTACAGGTTGCCACTTGTCTTTGTTCCTTTGGAGCAGAACTGCTCCCAAGCCATCTTTTGAGGCATCTGTTGAAATTTTTGTTGGCTTTGATGGATCAAAGAATGTCAAGACCGGCTCTGTAGTTACAGTTTCCTTCAATTTTTTCCACTCTTTCTCATGCCGGGCCGTCCACTCGAACACTGTGTTGTGCTGTAGCAGCTCCCTTAGGCATGCTGTCTTGGAGGTAAGATTAGGAATGAACTTACCCAGAAAGTTGATCATCCCCATTGCTCGCAAGACACCTTTTTTGTCAGTGGGTGCTGGCATATCCAATATGGCTTGTACCTTTGACTGATCAGGTTCCACCCCTTCACTTGTAACCTTATCTCCGAAGGTCATCTCTGAAACACCAAAGAGGCACTTGTCTCTATTCAGTTTAAGTCCATTCTTGTTAACTCTCCACAAAAGTTTCTCCAGCCTTTCATCATGTTGTTGCCTTGTATTTCCCCAGACTACGAGGTCATCTATGTAGACTCTGGTGCCTTCCAGCCCTTCGATCAGGGACTCCATTGCCCTGTGGAAGATCTCTGGTGCTGATTTAATTCCAAATGGGAGCCTCAAGAAACAGTAACGCCCCGTATTTCTTCGCGTCTTCCTCGCTCCACGCTCGCTCTGCCACCCTCGGCTCCTCGACAGGTCTCTCGTCATATGTTCGCCTCTGTCTCTCGTCCTTTTTCACCCCCGCTCTCGCGCTCTAGATCTCGTCCCGCTGTCCTGTCTCTCCGTCTCGGTGCTCTCTTCTTTTCGCTCGTACATTCCTTTCTCCTCCTTCGCTTTTCCCTCCTCCGTCTCTCGTATCTTGCCCCTTCTCTTTCTGGGTCACGCATCTCTCCACAAAAGTTTCTCCAGCCTTTCATCATGTTGTTGCCTTGTATTTCCCCAGACTACGAGGTCATCTATGTAGACTCTGGTGCCTTCCAGCCCTTCGATCAGGGACTCCATTGCCCTGTGGAAGATCTCTGGTGCTGATTTAATTCCAAATGGGAGCCTCAAGAAACAGTAACGCCCAAATGGCGTGTTAAAGGTAGTGTACCTGCTGCTTTCTGGGTCTAGCCTCAAAGAGGTCTGGATGTGCGCCCCCAATTGTCTTGCCAAGTGGACCGTCCCAGAGAACCAGGTCACCGATGGAACGGATCTTTTGGGGCACCAGCTGGCCTTCTTTATGGCTGATTAGAAGCTGGATCTCTCTGGGTCTGATGAGGTCTTGGAGAGGGATGTCAGGGAAGATCTTTCTGTAGCTTTTGAGGTGGAACTGTCTTTCCACTTCAGCAATCTTGTCAAGACCATAGCAGACTAACTGGTGAGGCTTTAAAGTTCCTTTTGAGGTGTTGACACGGATCTTGAGAAGGTAGCGCTTGGTTGCCACAGACACCTTCATACCTCCGATACCCTGGATGACAAGCTGACGTCTTCACTGCGAAGGTTGAGCTTACTTGCAGCTTTATGGGTTATGTAGTTTGTGTCAGATGCTAGATCAATTAGTGTCCCAATTCTCTGCCCATCATTGGCGATGACGTCAAGGAGCATCAGGATCACAGGGTACTCTTTTAGACCAGTCTCCTCCAGTAGACCTCTCTCTGCTGCCATGGAGTTGAAGGCTCGTGATGAGACGTTGCAGAAAGCTTTCGACACTGCTGCGCTAGCTCTGGCGATAGTTTAGAGATGAACTCTTCTTGAACCTCTGTATACCTCCTCCCCTCAGCTCTCGCCGGACCAGACTTGGGCCTTTGTGATAAGGGTCGTGGCAAGGGACAAAGAAGGTAATGATGCTGGTCTTTGCACTCTGGTTTTCCACACAGGTAAGTAGTCTTTCTGCAGGGTTCATCGTGGATCTCGAGGCATCTCTTGCAGGCTCCAAGTTGCTGCACTGCATCCTCTTTCTCCTGTAACTTTGTGTTGGTTCTAAACCGTCTGCAGATGTAGAGCTTTCTCTTGTGCTTTGGGTCCCCACAGATGATGCAGCCTGCTGGATCAGTACTGGATTTAACTGACTTGGTACGGGCGTACTTTACTT
>NW_024582583.1:302756-309691 GCF_018398535.1 Haplochromis burtoni
GTCTGAGATACTGAGAAGGTCTACCAGACCTAAGAAACCTACAGAGAGGCTCATAGAACAAGTGTGAACTGTTGTGGTAAAGAATTGTTAAAAAATACTAATATTAATAAATCACAGGTAAATAACGGATAATAATTCATTTAGAATAGTAATTGTTCACACTTAATTGAGACCTGCTGAGTTATAATGTGTTATTGACTGTTCAAGTTGTCAAAGGTGAAGAGTTCTAATGTGCTTGAGGGCTGTATGGGATTCATTTGGTTCATTCTGGACGATGTAAGGTATACATTTGGATTTATTTTGTTTGACTTGTGCTACAAGTTTTGGTAAAAAAAACAAAACACTACTGAATGTAGTTTGTTGCACAATTTATAACATGTTGAATGTTAGACAAGAATGTTCAGATGTTACAGAGTAACAGTTCTCTTTGGAATTGTGCTTATTATAATACCAACCTGTTTGGAAAGGGGATGTAATGATAGTTGCTATTGTTGAAGCTACCCACAGGGGGCGCTCTGGAATCAATAAGATATACAGAACAGAAGAAGAAGTGATCGTTGTGGAAAGAATAATAAACAGCTAGCTGAAGCTAGCACCAGGAGCAATTCTTGATGCTTTATTCATAGAGGAATAAGAACATTACAACCTTCACCTTCACTTTTGTGCTGTGATGAGCTCTGAAACCTGACTGAAACTAACGAGTCGTCTGCTTTACGCTACGTGTTTGAGAATTATACCACGGAGTCAGGTACTTCTGATTTAAGTCTATTTTTCACCCGAGCTACAGTATCCAGAGTCGTACGCAGTGACAGGAGGTAAAGTTATTAACAAGATGATGGACCTCTGTTGGAGCAATGTTCAGGTAGCTGCTCTGCTCTGTGTTGGCATTGAAGATGATAACAGTGGGTGCACACACAGGTCAAACTCTGCCCCCCGGTGGTGATCCTGTGAGTCACAGTGTGACGCCTCGTTTTAAATGTCACTCATTAAGTCAGCTCAGATTTATTCTCGTGTGAACTCAGTTTTTCTGTTTGGGTCGGAGAACGTGGGCCCAGCTCGTCGCCACAGATCACAACTCTGGTGCTCCACAGCGCCAAAGTAAAAATTTTTAATTATATTTCTTTATCTCATCACCGAGCGCGCTCAGTGATGAGATGCTGCTGTTTGTCTCTAAGGTAACGGCTTTTTAAAAATCACTGATCAGCGGAGAAACATGAGACATCGCACGGTGATAAAACAGACCTGCTGTTCCAGCTCAGAGGTCCGAGGGATCATCCAAAAATGGTATTTTCTGGAGATCTGATTGGTCTGATTGGTCAGTAGGCGGTGATGTCATACCTATTTATCTTTAATCTTGATCTTAAGTTACCATGGTGATTTATCTGTATAGAAACCAGGTTAAGCCTGAAGTTACCCAGGTTAATCTAAACCCAGCTTAGGCCTCTGCTATCAAACATGAGGCTCCCAGGCCTGGACTGGCCACTAGAGGGTCCAACTGGGTCCACAGGGAGAGCGTCAGTGATGAATAAATACAGGTGAATAATAACAAATCTGATGGTCTGCAGGTGATGTTAGGGGAGCTAAACTTTATTTACACCCAGACCTGAGCACAAAGGTCAAAGGTCAGCCTGTGAGTGTCAGAATAAGAGGCGAGTCTCCAGGTTTTCAAAGAGTGTCTCGTTTATTGTGGTCACAGGTGAGAAGGCAGCGTTAAGGCTTCGAGGTCGTCTGAAAATCACCACAAACACATTTGCAGCATCACCTCCTACCTCACTTCCTGTTCCTGCTTTAAACAGACTGTACATAAATGATGAACTGAGCCACTCCTCCACCCGAGCAGATTTAAGGTCTTTATTAAAATAATCCAGAGCTCGGTCAGTCCGCAGCATCATACTTCCTGTTCGCTGTCATAATGTCGGGTTAAATAATAAAATGACATTTTTGTGAAAAACATTTTTATATTTTTGTGCCTGATTCACTGATTTATGGGGCGATCGTGGCTCAAGAGTTGGGAGGTCGCCTTGTAATCGGAAGGTTGCCGGTTCGAGCCCCGGCTTGGACAGTCTCGGTCGTTGTGTCCTTGGGCAAGACACTTCACCCGTTGCCTACTGGTGGTGGTCAGAGGGCCCGGTGGCGCCAGTGTCCGGCAGCCTCGCCTCTGTCAGTGCGCCCCAGGGTGGCTGTGGCTACAATGTAGCTTGCCATCACCAGTGTGTGAATGTGTGTGTGAATGGGTGGATGACTGGATATGTAAAGCGCTTTGGGGTCCTTAGGGACTAGTAAAGCGCTATATAAATACAGGCCATTTACCATTTTTACCATTTAAAAAAAATTATAAAACAGCATCTCGACCGGGTCTTTGCCACAACGCCGAGGTCAGAGGTCACATCGGCTCATCTCCTCATCCTCCTCCGCAATTGTGCAGACCACCTCAGCTTCTTTCGCCAACAGCTGCGTTTGGAGCAGATTTGGCTAAATGCGATCTGATTGGCTGATGCCTCAATGTCGCAAGCAATTGACTCAAAGTTGTCAATGTGTGACATCACGGCGTCTGAGCCCAGAAGCATCCATGTGATTCCCGCCGTTATCCGACAGCTTCTCCCTGCAGGACGCGGCTCAACAAACTTCACAGAAGTCGTTAAAAACACACAAACACAAAAATCAGTCTCTGAGTCTGGAGCTCTCATACCTGCGCAGGTACGCAGCCTCAGCTTGTCCTACCCCTCTGACACGTTAACAGGGCCAAACACGCTGAGTGCGGCAGTGGCTCAGTGCAGGTCGCTGAAGGGCTTGGGGTACCCGAACATCAGGTAGTCCATGTAGTAGAAGTCGAAGACCTTCTGCCGCTCGGTGGCGTTGAGCTGTGAGAAGTACTTCTGCGTGATGCTGGAGGATGTCCTCTCCGCCAGTGGGTTCCTGTCCTTGAAGTCCGGGAACGTGAGGTTAGCCGGCGCCCCGATGCTTCGGAGCAGGAAGTTGGCGTCACGCTCCAGGCTCTCGAACTTCCCGATGAAGGTGAACTGCAGGAAGCATGGGCTGCACAGCTGGCTCACCGGCTCCCAGTGGATGTCCATCCCCACGGGCCGCCGCACATCCAGCAGGTACTGCACAAACTCCCTGAAGGTCACACCGGCGCCAGAGCGCAGTGCAGCATGTGTGGCGTTGGCTCGGTACCTGGAGATGATGGCCCGTCCAAACACGGGGTGGTAGTATGAGTTGGGGCTCTCAAACTTGTCCCGAAACGCTGACACGAGGCGCTCAAAAGGCTCCCGGACGAACAGCGCTTTGGTGTAGGAGCGAAGCCGCTCGGTAACGCCAGCACGACTGTAGCCACTGAGCCGCGGGAGGCGGTTTTCGTAATGCGCCGCGTCGTGGGGAATGTCCCGTGTGGACGCGGCGCTGCCGCTCAGCACCATCAGCACCCGCTTCCAGTTGGAGCAGCCAGCTTTGGGCACCTCGCAGTACAGCAGCCGGGACCGCTCCTCCACGTACACCCGCGACACCTGCCGCTGCGACAGCGGCCGCCTATCCACTCCCGGCTGGTATTGGGCACAGATATCTGATAGCAGGCGGTGCCGTGACTCCTGCATCCTCGCCAGCTGTAGCGCCACCTCTACTTGGCCCGTGGGGGAGCTGGACGCCGCCATGCTGCTCTTCAGCAGCAACTTCCTGCGGCGTTTAGTGAGCGGCTGCTTTGAGCCGAGCGGTGAGTCAGAGAATAGCGAGGAGAACAGTGGCTGGGGACGGAGAGCGGGCGGAGAGACAGGACGACGTCCTGCCGCATCGTCGGCTTCCTTTAACACACACACATACAGGAAACAGAGGGCATATCATCAGTGGGCGTTTCCCATCACGCAGGGCGTTGTCTGTATGTTTAACCTCCACGCTCGCCATTTCCTGCATGTAAAGAGTCCATGATCAGCTGCTTTGTTTTTGACTAAGCGGCTCCGATTCACATAAAACGTTCTGATCCATTGATCAGGTTTCTACTCCGCAGGTGCTATTCTGCAGGGTTCTACTGTGCATGGTTCTACGCTGCAGGGTTCTACTGTGCATGGTTCTACGCTGCAAGGTTCTACTCTGCAGGTTCTACTCTGCATGTTTCTAATCTGCAGGGTTCTACTGTGCATGTTTCTACTCTGCAGGGTTCTACTCTACATGTTTCTAATCTGCATTCTTCTATTCTGCAGGTTCTACTGTGCAAGGTTCTACTCTGCAGGGTTCTACTCTGCAGGTTCTACTTTGCATGTTTCTACTCTGCACTTTTCTACTCTGCAGGGTTCTACTCGGCAGGGTTCTACTCTGCATGTTTTGACTCTGCAGGGTTCTACTGTGCATGTTTCTACTCTGCAGGGTTCTACTCTAAATGTTTCTAATCTGCATTTTTCTATTCTGCAGGTTCTACTGTGCAAGATTCTACTCTGCAGGGTTCTACTCTGCAGGTTCTACTTTGCATGTTTCTAATCTGCACTTTTCTACTCTGCAGGGTTCTACTCGGCAGGGTTCTACTCTGCATGTTTCGACTCTGCAGGGTTCTACTGTGCATGTTTCTACTCTGCAGGGTTCTACTCTGCATTTTTCGACTCTACAGGTTCTACTCTGCATGTTACTAATCTGCAGGGTTCTACTGTGCATGTTTCTACTGTGCATGTTTCTACTTTGCAGGGTTCTATTCTGCAAGGTTCTACTCTACAGGGTTCTACTGTGCATGTTTCTACTCTACATGTTTCTAATCTGCATTTTTCTATTCTGCAGGTTCTACTCTGCAGGGTTCTACTTTGCATGTTTCTAATCTGCACTTTTCTACTCTGCAGGGTTCTACTGTGCATGTTTCTACTCTGCATGTTTCTACTCTGCAGGGTTCTACTCTGCAGGGTTCTACGCTGCAAGGTTCTACTCTGCAGGTTCTACTCTGCACGTTTCTAATCTGCAGGGTTCTACTGTGCATGTTTCTACTCTGCAGGGTTCTACTCTACATGTTTCTAATCTGCATTTTTCTATTCTGCAGGTTCTACTGTGCAAGGTTCTACTCTGCAGGGTTCTACTCTCCAGGTTCTACTTTGCATGTTTCTAATCTGCACTTTTCGACTCTACAGGGTTCTACTCTGCATGTTTTTAATCTGCAGGGTTCTACTGTGCATGTTTCTACTCTGCAAGGTTCTACTTTGCATGTTTCTATTCTGCAAGGTTCTACTCTACAGGGTTCTACTGTGCATGTTTCTACTCTGCAGGGTTCTACTCTACATGTTTCTAATCTGCATTTTTCTATTCTGCAGGTTCTACTCTGCAGGGTTCTACTCTGCAGGTTCTACTTTGCATGTTTCTACTCTGCATGTTTCTACTCTGCAGGGTTCTACTCTGCAGGGTTCTACTCTACAGGGTTCTACTCTGCATGTTTTTAATCTGCAGGGTTCTACTGTGCATGTTTCTACTCTGCAAGGTTCTACTTTGCAGGGTTTTATTCTGCAAGGTTCTACTCTACAGGGTTCCACTGTGCATGTTTCTACTCTGCAGGGTTCTACTCTACAGGGTTCCACTGTGCATGTTTCTACTCTACAGGGTTCTACTCTGCAAGGTTCTACTGTGCATGTTTCTACTCTACGGGGTTCTACTCTGCAAGGTTCTACTTTGCAGGGTTCTATTCTGCAAGGTTCTACTCTACAGGGTTCTACTGTGCATGTTTCTACTCTGCAAGGTTCTACTCTACAGGGTTCTACTGTGCATGTTTCTACTCTACAGGGTTCTACTGTGCATTTTTCTACTCTACAGGGTTCTACTGTGCATGTTTCTACTGTACAGGGTTCTACTCTCTGAACCTGAAAATCTGAATTCCATCTGATGCTGTGAGTGTCCTGATCAATCATGCAAGTCAGGACGTCTGCAGTCTCAGCTGCAGGTGTCCAACCTAAACGTGTGTGTGTGTGTGTGTGTGTGTGTGTGTGTGTGTGTGTGTGTGTGTGTGTGTGTGTGTGTGTGGTGTCCAAACACTGTTTACGAGGCTGGAAACCTGCAGCTGAGGATGATGATGATGAAATGTTTCTGAAACCTCGCATTTGAACAGAATCATCTTTCTGAGATTCTGGGTGTTGTCAGACACTGCAGGACCAAATGTGAACATATTACATTTAAATTAAATTTTTAAATACATCCCGGTCTGAAACCTACAGAGCTGAACTCAGATCAGAATCTTCTGACGTTTCTTCATGTTAAAAATATTATTTTACATTGTTTTGAAATCCACCTACATCCAACTACAAACTTCAATGTGAAGGTTTTTATTAGTGCAGCTCAAATATGGGACGATGCAGACCTGCTTTTGCTGCATATTTTAATCAGGCAACACTCATGTTTCATGCATGTGTCTACAGACCCTGATTCAGCTCGAGGGCACAGCTTTAGTCTGATATTCATGTTTAAATATTACCCAAGTTTTAGTGAAAGACCGTGGCCATGTTTCAAAAACACATGTTTCTGATACATGAAGCTAAAACTTGACAACAACCATTATAAACCTTCAAACTTTGGACCCCGAAACTTTTATGTAAATTAGAAACGGTGGAGCAGAAGGTCCTCGATGATCTGAGACTCACAAGAACCGATCAGGAACTTTCTGTTGCACTAAAATATATGAATGTCTAACCACAGGAGCTGTCGTGCTGGCTGTGGACACTGGATGGCGCTCTAATCTTTGTTCTGCTCCGTGTGTTTACTCTGTTTGGAAAATGTGATGCTGTGTGAGTCCAGCAGGTGTCGCTGTGCTGCTGTTACCTTCTGTGAAGGCCGTCTGGGAGCCGCCAGCACATGCACACCTGAGAAGGAGGGGGAGAGAGCACGGTCAGGAGCAGAAGTATGTGGACACGTTCACTTTATGTTGGGTAGGATTGTTTAATGAAGCTGAAAACAAACTGCAACACACATGAGTGTGAGAGAGAGAG
>NW_024582583.1:316819-329193 GCF_018398535.1 Haplochromis burtoni
CACACACACACACACACACACACCTATCAGCTCGCTGAGCTCAGCTGGATGCTTGAGCTGTAGAGAGCGCCCTCTGGTGGCAACATATGATGACACCAGTTTAACAGAAAGAATCTTTTTGAGCTCAGATGAGGTCTTGGATCGCCCCCTGCTGGCCATTAGAAACAATGCAGATTTAGGGCTTCGCGTTTGAGACGCTGAAGCTATGCCGTGTTTTATTGTCTTGGTGTGACTGACCAGTGTTGAGAGAGGTTAAAGGTCAGGGCTGTGTGGAGCCTGAACACTTGAACTGATGTTTTTCGTTCTTCTCTGTCATTTAGGCCATTTTCCCTCTCAAGTCTGCTTCTTTGAGAAAAGCTTTACTGAAGCTTCAGGAGAGCGCGTCACAGAAACGAAGCCTCCAGCCGGCGTTTTCTTCAGCTTTGTGTTCTCAAACCAGACGTGACGGGTGTGACCGAAGACGCTCGGTGTAGCCCCGCCCTAACCCTGCTCCTCTGATCAGAACGTCACCTCCACAATAAGCTTTGTTCGGTCTCACCTGAAACAGCGACTGAGCAAGAAACTCATCAGGAGGCTCGTTTCCTCACATCCACCCAATCAGACTTCATCCAGAACCCGAGCAGTCGCCCCCTGCTGGACGCTAGACAGTTAACCATGCCATTTATCTCCGCCCAAATGATGGAGGCAACAGTCCGAACAGAGACCCTGGACCTCCCTCTCCCCTGCCCCCTCCTCCAGCTCTGAGGTGGAACCCCGAGTCAGGGCTGAAGCTGACCCCAGTCCACCTGACACCCTCGCCTCCCCTCACTCGTGAACAAAACCCTGACATACTTAAACTCCTCCATCTGGGGCAGCAGCTGGTCCCACACCTGGAGTGCGCCCTTCACCCATTTCTGATTGAGGACCAAGGCCTCCAATTTGGAGGTGCTGGTTGTCATCGGCTGCGGTTTACAGGGACCGAACGACTCGTCACACTGGGCCAACGCCCCGTACTCCGGGGTACTCTGATAAAGAGCCGGCTCAGTTCTGCAGCCACTCTGCTCCTCCTGAGCTAACAGAGCCCGGCCGGTTCGCCTGCTGACAGATGGAGACCTCCACCCTCCATCGTTCACAGAGCGGCGTACATCGTCAGAGTCAAGATGAACCTTTGTTTTCTGGCTGAGCCGTTGCCTCGTTTGTTGTGTCGCCGTGTTTCTGCTGTTTCACACGAGAGCAGATCAAATATTAAACTCTGACTCCTTAATAAAAACCACGTTCTGTGTGTGTCTGTGTGTCCGTGTCTGTGTGTGTGTGTGTGTGTGTGTGTGTGTGTGCGCACATGCGTCAGTCACACATTGAAAGGACAATGCGCTGCATCAACACTGAGGTCGGTGGTATGTGTCACGGTCATCATCACAGACATCGCCCAAATCATCGCACTGCTCGCCATTGCACCGTGTCCCAGCTCTGATGTTGGTGCTTTTGGCAATCGTCGGGTTCAGCGTGTCCACCTGCTCCCTGATAGACCCCGCCCACTAACAGCAGCCATGTTTTTGTCACACTGTGTGGAATCGCCTCCACCCAGTGCATCCATCAGTCCTCTGACTGCCCAGCTCTTCGGGGTTGGAGCTATCTTTACACTGCAGACGGTGCTGCTGGTGGAGGTGAGGGTGGAGGTAGAGAGGGGGGTTGGGAGCTGGTGCTTCAGTCTGTTTCCCAAGTCACGAATCACAGACGCTGCTCAGAGCACGAAGACTGCTGCTTCATCACGAGGAGGAGGGGGCGGTCTCAGGGCAAAAAGCTTACAGCCCACTTCTTCATCACGCTGCCACGAAGCGATGAGTCCAGAGAGGAGCGCTCCCCACCATCATCATCATCTTCTTAGAGCCTCCGGACTGCTGACACATCTGACAGGAGCCTCACCAAACAGGTGAGGAGCCTGGTTTGCAGATTTGCTCCGCCTCCAGCTAATCAGACCTGTCAGAATGATGTGGCGGTCATGTTTCTACTGCGAGGACTCGAAGTACTTTGTACTCTAGGCCTTCACCCAATCACACACACAGCTTGATGAGCAGGTGGGAGGAGCCAGGACTTGATTAGAAGCTGTTCGTCCTGAGCCACAGACTGTTGGGACGGTGACGCTAGAGTAGGATGTCTCAAGACCACTTTTACGTGGTCTTGGTCTCGCTGTCTCAGATCTCAGGTCTTGACTACAAGTCTAGGTGTGCAGCCTGATCGTCCACACTGACCACAGATGGCGATCAAACCGAAACCACCATCTCCGATTTAGAGCAAAGCTGGGCGTTTCAGGTATTTTGGCCGCCGCCCACTCTGCCTGCCGGCGTCCCTGTAAACCTCAGTGTGAGAGCCCTGGGAGGCGGGAAGGTCACATGTTAGTCCTCCAGCAGGTGCTGATCAATAATCAGGAAAAGTGAAGCTCTGCACAGTTCAGCTGCAGGGTGGCGCACTGAGCATGCCTGCGTGTTACCTGTCCCAGCCGTGCAGGTACGGGCTGCTCCTCTGAGACACATCCCGGTGTTCTCTTAAGCCCCGCCCACGTTCAGTGATACTGTCATCACGATGATGGACATAACACCATAACCCCATCACACCTGGTTAGCCACAGCTAACAGAGCACACCTGCCTGTTCTGATGATGGCGTCCGTCAGGAAGACACTGACAATCGGTAGAGTGCTGCTGAGGCGGAGCTCACGCCAAAGAAATCTGGATCTGCGTTTATGTTTACTTTGATAAATAAAGGAGGCGGGACTCTGGACACGTACATGGTGCAGGAACATGAAGCGTGTGTTAGCTGTCAGGCAAACATTAACAAGTGACAAGCTCTATTTCTCTGAAACCCCGCCTCCAAACGCTCCCTGAAGGTGACTGAGACTCAGCAGCAGATTTGATGGCATCATGTGACTCTGCTGCGTGGTGTCTCATCATCCACGCTCAGCCTTCAAACCTCTGCAAGCTCAACGTAGAGAGCACGGCGCCACTGAGAGGCTTACCATCATCACCTGGCAAAGCCCGCCCATCTTTATAGCCTTAATCCTTCTCCTGAACATTAATCCTGAGAACGCCTGCCAGAGCTCGTTAAGATCCGCGTCCTACGCCACACCGAGCTACACTATCTCGCCAACGAGCACTTCCATGAAAGAGGTGCTCACACAGAAGCCGCCTGACTGAGATCACAGCATGGAGAAGTGTTCTGAGCTCAGGCGGAGGTCCCGTGTGGGTGGGGCCTCTGAGGCGAGATAGAAAACTGCCAAGCCGACCTCCTCGCTCCTCATCAGAGATCTCATTAGAAGCACTGCACGATGACATCATCGCATCTCACCAATTACATTCGTACTTTTATTCCTCAGAAAATAAAACACAGTAAAGGTCGTCACAGCTGACGAGTCAGCCTCACTGAGCAAAGCAGCAGCATCGCTACGGCAAGCACGTCAGCATCGCTGCAACGAGCACAGCATCATCGCTGCGACGCTGCAGCAAGCACGTCAGCATCACTGCAGCGAGCACGTCAGCATCGCTGCAGCGAGCACGTCAGCATCGCTGCAGCGAGCACGTCAGCATCGCTGCGGCGCTGCAGCGAGCACAGCATCATCGCTGCAGCGAGCACGTCAGCATGCTGCAGCGAGCACGTCAGCATCGCTGCGGCGAGCACGTCATCATCGCTGCGGCGCTGCAGCGAGCACGTCATCATTGCTGCAGCGAGCACGTCAGCATGCTGCAGCGAGCACGTCATCATCGCTGCAGCGAGCACGTCATCATCGCTGCGGCGCTGCAGCGAGCACGTCATCATCGCTGCAGCGAGCACGTCAGCATCGCTGCGGCGCTGCAGCGAGCACGTCAGCATCGCTCAGTTCCTCCCTCCAGAGCAACGTCGGGCGAGCGTGAGGTTTAGGTTTGTTCTGATCCACTGAGGAATGCCGCGATGTTTGAAGGCGGGGTCAACAAAGACGCCTCCGTCTTCACTTCTTGTGTAAAAGCAGTAAAAAATGACGAGAACACCCCTGAGCTCGGTGCGGTCTGGTTTGTGTCCGGCTGTCAAACAGCATGTGTGACCGATGATGTCATCGGTACAGCATCTCGTGGTTAACGCGATCTTCCTGATGTTTAGTGGAAGCTGGTGAGAGGCTCCTCCTCCTGCTTGTGGCGGTAACGCAACGTAGTCACGCTAATCATTGAACACTGCCCAGCCTCCTCACTGTGACACGATTCCTGCAGCGAGGAGCGCCAAAACTCAAACTGAGATGACGTGAGCTGCTGCCTGCACTCACTGGTTTCCAGTAAAGCCTTAGTACTGGACTCTGCTGCTCTCTGGAAGGCGTAGCTGAGCCAGTGTCGTCTGTTCTTGGCAATGCGCTCGGTGTCACTGTGAGCTCCTGAATAATTGAGCGTGAGGAGTTCAGTTACCCCAGAGTCACGCTCATACCGAGGCTCTGCCTTCAAATATTCATTTCCTGCTCATCAATAAAAGACGGACAGCACGGTGAGGAGAACCCTGCTGTCACTGAGCCACCTCTGAGATTATCTGGGAGGGTTTCCGCCGCCAACCCAAAACCCAGCATGTCGCCAGCGGAGCGCTTCCTTCAGTGCAAGCCCGACAGGAAGGAGGATAGCTTCAGATTCCTCGCTCTATCACCACCTCTGCCCACTGCCAACACCACGAGTGAATGAACTGCTGTAACGTTGCAGCGCGTCCGTCCGTCCCCGGGTCACAGAAACGTTCCCAACACGTCATCTTTGTACTGGATTAACAGGTTTAGTTCTGATTGCTTGTGTTAATAAGCTGCTACCAGTGAAGCAGTGACTTCCCTACGGTGGCCCTGAGAGGCCAAACGGACTGCAACTTAAGAAAACACCAGCAATAAGAAAAATGGTGCAAAAGAACACAAAACACAACGGAAATAAGAAAAACGACAACAGAAATAGGAAAAAACACAAGTGTTTCTGGGGAGACAATGACCTGACGGACCAGTTGCAGGAACCCAAAACATGGTAGGCGTGTTTTATCATGATTGATATCATACTCAAGACGGATCTGTAGGCTAATAGTCAGGCTAACACGCTTACCTCTCATCTTTTCTTTCCTCACAAAATCGATAGATCCTCCACTTCTTTTAAGTGTCTCCCAGCACAATTCTTAGCATGTTTTGGTTCCTGCAACTGGTCCGTCGGGTTATTGTCTCCCCAGACACCTTGTGCTTTTGGAAATCTGTTTTTCCTATTTCCGTTGTCTTTTTGTGTGCTTTTGCAGCGTTTTTCTTATTAGTGGTGTTTTCTTTGCAAGTTGCAGTCCGTTTGGCCTCTCAGGGCCAACGTACTTCATTAACCATGGCGGGCAGCCCCTAGTGATGTGAAGTGGGCGGGGCAGTGAAACTGCCTTCAGTATAAGAGCACGGTTAGTCCCTGAGATATGAACATGAGCAAAGGCTGCAGCAGAGTCAGTTTGTTCTCCGGGTTTGATGTTCCCGTAATCTGCTCCTGTTTCTGCAGAATGAAAATAAACAAAAATAAACTGGACCATCACGTTAAAAATTCCCCCTCAGTCACAGCAAAGAATGAAAACTTGAACGTGTGAAGCGGTCACAGCGGGTCGGCTGCACCTCTGAGTTCTTCACCTCTAATCTACAAATCTGTGAACTAAGAGGAGTCAAAGTGCTGCTGCCTGGTTGGTAATAAGTCCCTGCTGAGCGAAACATTAAAAAGACAATTAGAATTGAAAATTCAGCGTCAGAGCACGAAGGAAAACAGCCTCAGCTTCTTTAGACGCTGATGAAATGCTCAGAATTTTATGTTATGTTGTATTTATGATTGTTATTGTTTAAAAACAACGGAGCGATCGATCGGCGTCACTGCTGTGTTATCATCCTGAGCCTGTGCACTCTTATACTGCAGGGATGGGTACACACCTGCAGGGGCGATGGAGGGGAACAAACAGCTGGTTAAAACACGAGGTCACGCTCACTGAAACACGCCTCTCAGATCGCGTCTTTGCCTCCTGACAGGTGATAAATTGGACGGCGGCCTTGGCGTCTCAGAGTTGAGAAAGACACATTAAAGCAGTGGGAAAGTTTTTAGTGCGGTGGGCGAGCAGCAGGAGATAAAGTGCTGCGTCGGATCACACGAGGAGAAATAAGCCGATGAGCTCATCTCAAAGCTGCGTGGAGGCAGGGCGACGAGAAGCTTCAGGCCTACAGGTGAGCAGCAGCGAGGTACCGCCCACCCCAAACACACCAATCAGAACCAAACCTCTCTGTCTGCACTGATGACATCATCACTGAAGCAGAGTCTGTGGTTTCACTCTGCTCTCAGCGTTTATAAGGAGGGACACGTCGCCATGGTAACAGATGCTGTGGACCCACCTGCTCTAAGCGAGGTTAAAGAGCTGATAGTGATGAAGAAGCATCTTTAGAACGACCCGAGAAACCGTGCTCCTCCTAACGGCGCCGTTATACTTGCCCTGCCGTAGTCCTCATTTTCCTGTCACCGCAGCCGGGTTGAGGGTGCGGGTCTGTCGGTTTCCCCGACGCTGATGCCGGTACAGGAAGACGCTGCACCCGCACTGACGTGGAGCTTCTGTGGAGGGTAAGCCTGATCCTCGACTCGGTTTGGTCTCACAGAGGAAGCTCCAAACCACGAACGACGGTTCAGTCCTACCTGTCACATCCACACCTGTATGTAACAGGGTCCTACAGGCTGCTTACCTGGCCTCGAGAAGGCGATCAGCTCAGACCTGCAGCGCTCACGTGGTTCACGTTAACCCTGAAAGGCAAACGGAGGCACACCTGTTGTTGCACTGCAACAAACGCCACGCGCCACCGGTTTGGACTGAAGGCCATCGAACCTTTCAAAGAGATGCCGTCTATGGTGACGTGGTCTCTGTTGTGTTTCATGAAGGCCAGCAACAGTTTTAACCTCCTCACACCTGTGGGAGGAAGTGACCTCACCTCTGACCCCACAAATCTGAAGTGAAGCCCTCGCGCTGTCAGTTCACAGAAAAACAGATTTTTTTGGTGAAAATGAAACAAACTGTACTAAACTGCTGGATGGTGGCGCAAAGGGGACACGGGTGGAGGTCTGGCTGTTTGCACAGAACAGCTGACACGCTCTGTGTCCTCACCGCCACTGTCCGTGAGCGGCGATGCATCACACAGGTGACGAAGCCGATGATGCACCATCGCTGCTCCTCCATCACAGCATCCATCACAGCACCCGCCTCATTCATCATGACGTCTGAGCACGTCTGTGCCGATGCTGTTAGCATCTGTCTGCAGGTTTACTGGGAGGAGCTCCAGACTGAAGACGAGGAGGACGGTGCTTCCTCCCACCTGCTGAACTCTGAGTGAACCTTTCATACTCGGAGACGTTCGTGTTTACAACACAGCCATGAAATATGACCAGTGTGAAAAAATAAGTCTCTGAAATGGAAACGGAAGCAGTGCTGGGATGATGAAGGTGACGTAGGTGCCGTATCTGAGAGGATGCTCCAGCCTGTTCTCGCTCCCCGCCACATTAAAAGACTCCCGTCTGTCAAAGCTGCTGGATAGAAATCCTCCGGGCGTGGGAGTGCGACGCATCAGTGAGACGGCTGTCAGTCTGATGTCTTCACCTTTCTCCTTCCTTCACTTCTGTTGTTATCATCTAAATATCTTTAGCTGACCGTTGAATCTTTTACAATGATTCCTTTCGTGAAACCTTAACCTCACATAAAACTGCAATTCTGAAGAAAATGTTTCGCACACTGATCGTTATTAGAGGGTTGAAATAATGTTAAATGAATCTTAAAGTTTAATGAAGCTTATTCTATAAATATGTTTGTATTTGTCTGCGAGGACAACTTTTCTGTTAGCGGGACGTGGACAGGCCCATCAGCGTGACGGAGACAAGATGAGATCCGAGTCGAGCAGAGTTAATCCTGCTTCCAGACGAAGACGAAGCTTCACGTCAGAACATCATTACTTTCACTTTGATGTCTATTTTTAGAATTCACTTATTGTTGTTTTGATTTGGAGCCATACACATCAAACTGAACTGTAAACGTAATGGTCACTGCGACCAACACTGCAGCCTCCCAGTACTCCTGTCTTTCTTATTCTCCCTGCCTATCTCACTTGTTCTCTGCTAACATCTTCCTTTGGACGCTGTAAATGCGTCATTGTTGCCTCTGGCTCCTCCCACAACAGCGTGGAGCAGACAGCAATAATCTCAGAGAAAAGAAGCACGCTGACCTCCATCTTTACTACGGCTGACTCACCGAGAGCCGTCTGAGGGCCAGAGTTTTGATTTCCATTCAGGACTCTTAGAACGTACTTCCTGTTTATTTATGACAAAGCATCATGGGAACTGTGGTTCCAAACCTGTGCCTCAAACATGAAGGAGACAAAGAATAATAAGAGTGGGAAAAAGCTGCTCCAGTGGGCCTGTGGCTGTGAGACGATGTCAGAAAGCAGGAGATGAACGCCGATCTTCAGAGAGCTGCTCTGCCTCCTCCATCACGATAGCGCCCGCTCTTCTTCAGCCTGTAGCGCCCGCTCTTCTTCAGCCTGCGGCAGATGCTTCCTGCTCTGTAATAAAGCTAATGCATTTTTTATTGACGTGTATCCATGAGGAGGAAGCTCTGAATAAAGAACAGCAAGCCGGCTCCTTACGGCCCACTTTATTTGTCCGTTTCCATCACTGTCACTGTTTCACTGCTTCAGAGACTTTCCATCGTATCTGGACGCGTGCAAACCACAGTTTGGACTTTTTTATTGTTTCTGATTTTTAAGCTGGGTTCAGTCGAGTTTTTTACTGTTTTTCATTTTGATGGTGTATCTTTTTGTTGTATTCTGAATAATTAATCACGCCAACCTGCTGAGGCTGGAGGTGACCCTCAGGGTGGGGAGGGGCTGTGATGTAAGTGACGGTTTCACGGCTGATGTTCGTCCGACGCCATGATGCGAGCAGACTCCGTGCAGGTCAGAGACTCTCAGGCAACGTCCTCAGATACGAGTGCTCAGCGTGGGCGGGGTCTCCTTGCTTTCCTGCAGCGTCTGTGGGCTTTAACCATCAGCATCCTCCATCAGATGATGGAGGTCGTCTGCGGCCGTATCTCATTAACACGACATCAGCACACAAGGCGCTGCACGCCAACGCTTCATTAATATTTCACAGTCAGGGGGACGCGTGCCCGGCAACGCGACCTTTTGCAGATTAAGATGTTGGCAGGGATAAAATGAAACGCTGCCTCCTGATTATCAACGAGGTGCCAGAGGACGGGCGGAGGTCACACAGGTGCTGACCGCCGTCAGACAGAAAGGAGGCGGGACTGAAAACAAACCAGGAGGGAACGACGCGTTCACTGCTGCTTCTCTGTTAAACGTTTAGCTCATGAAGCTCAGAATGAACACATCGTTTTATTGACTGCTCTTATGACAAATGTTTAACCTCCTGAGACCTGAACTCTTCCACAGCAGCATTTTTAATTTCTCTCTGATATTTGGGCTGATTGGGACCCGATCAATGTGAAAACAAAGAATTACCAAATTGTTTTTTACCTGATTTTTGTTTCTGATGAAAATAATATCCAGATGTGAGGATATTCATTTAAAATGTTGATAGAACAGTAGCAGCATAACGTCCTCATAAGTGGACATCAGGCCCATGTAGAGCAAAATTGAGTATTTTGGTCTAAATAACCCAAAATGTGATGTCCACATATGTAGACGCAGGTCCTAGGAGGTTAAAGTGTTTTGTGGTTTCCTGCTCCTCCCTCTGTCACACCAGGCATGAAATAAGCCGTCACTGACGGCAGGTTTGCGTTCACGCCACAAAGAAAAGGAGCCGAGGAGGACGGGGTCACGAAGGAGCGGAGCATCATCCAAGCCGACAACGGGGATCTTCCGTGCTACCTCCACGCCTTTACCGGGTTTCCTGAGTGACACATGACGGGACTAACGACAGACGAGCAGCCACGTACACCGGCGCCATCTATAACCAAAAGGATCCATTACAGCAGACCTTCCCAAACTGTGGGGGGCGCAGAGCCATTGCAGGGGGGGCGCGGAATGAAAAGGGGGGAAAAAACAAACCGCTTGGACACTGCTAGCACGGGGCACCCACACAAACGCAAAGCAGGAGATGAAGCATCGCTGAATATGTTTCCAAACAGACTTCATTCTAAGCCAAAGAAAATATGGTGAAGCAAATCTGCCCTTTGGCTTCACCTGCACAGGTGCTGAGGTAGGTCTCCCTGCAGGGTTGGTTTTCCCTGCGTCGGGAGCAGCGCTGGGTTGTCACGGACAAACAGGACCCCACAGTTGTTTATATTTTTAACCACAGAGAGGCATTTTTGAAAAATGTATTGAGAGCAATGTTGAATATTATTACACAGGAAAAAACTACATGTAAAATAATGACACGGTAACGCCTCTGCCTTTGTAAACAAAGGGACAGTAACTGCGTGTAAACCTGCAGACAGTCAGATTAACAGTATTTCGTCTCTATCATTCTGCATTTCATCTCCTGTAAACAATAACGTGGCCACAGCGTGACGTGAAAAAGGCGCATAGCTTTGACGCTGCGTCACGAACTCTGCATTCCTCGTCCACACGTTAAACGCAAAAAAAGGAGTTTTAAAAATCTCAGTTTTCGGTGATTCGAAACGCCGTTTACGTGGACAGCTGCGTGTTCAAAATCACCCGTGTAGGTGCGGACGCAGCGTAAAAGAGTTAGTAGTTTATTTTATTACTACCTGCAGTTTACTTGTATTTGCTTAATTGTTTACTAAATGTTTGAGGTGTGAAATAAACCACAATGGAGCAAAACATGGGCGTGTGTGGGTGGAGGATGTGTGCGTGCCTGCGCGCGAGAGGGGGGGCGTGAACATTTTTCTTGTAAATCAAAGGGGGCCCAGCAAAAAAAGGTTGGGAACCGCTGCATTACAGGAAGACGAGCTGCTGATTGGCTGCAGGAGGGCTCCGAGATGACCTCGAGCTGAGCCGCTCTCAGGTGAAGAACACCTGCAGGACGTCTTCCACAGGGCTTCGAAAACAGCCTCCGATAACAGCGCTCGCACACTAATGTCGCCGTGGCGCTGAGCGGCGGTCTCTGACTGTTATTCCTGAGGAGCAGCCAATCACAGCACAGCGTTTTCGTCAGTCACATGGTATTTTTACGAGGAGAGGTGAAAAAGTCAAAAACATCAGTCTGTTGGTGAGGACAGACGGGAACGTGAGTAACCATGGAAACCAGTAAAACCCTTAAAAGCAGCGGTGACAGTTTGACCCCAAACACGAGAGAGTCGATGTTTATGCTTTTATACCAACCAGGTGTTTAACTATACATGCACGACTTGAACCGTTCGCTCCTCCATCACCTCCTCCACCACCTCCTCCACCACCTCCTCCACCACCTCCTCCACCACCTCCTCCGGGCTCCGCTCGTTACTTGCATCCTTTAAAAGCACAAAGTATTCGTCTGGACAGCAGCACATGAGTCAGGTGTGAGGCTGCGATTCACAGATGACCTTTCCTGATACTCTCACGTGTTCAGGCTGAAGTCCTGCACACATCAGGAAGCCGGAGGTCATTTGTGAATATACTACACATTTTGTGGACTCGCTGCCAAACGTTTATAATACTTTGCTTCAGTTTCCTCCTGGTTTACATTTGACGTGGTTTAAAGCTCGGACTCTGCAGGTCATCTGCAGCCACGAGTCCAGGAAAGCCTCCACCGTTGTCCGTGCTGGCTTTACGCTTGAGCCACGGCCACTTGGACGCAGCTGACAGCAGCAGAGACACGCTCTGCTAACCAGCTGGGACACAAACGCTCCACGAGCTCAAGCCTGACTGACATATTCAGTCCTCCTCAGGACGAGTGGGCTCAGGTGGGCTCAGTGAGAAAAGCAGAATGTAAGCTCCGCTCATCAGAGGTGGTGAGGGATCACTTGCGTTATTCAGAAACAGGCTGAGCGCCATCGCTGAAGCTCTGACCCCGCCCCCCCGGAGAACATTAATTAAAGCGGAGTGCAGAAACGAGACTGGGCGTGCTGCCGCATGCTTCTGTTTGGACTGAAATAGGACGCGCACACACGTGTCACAAACATTCAGACGGCATGAGGACGAGCAGGAAGCTCTCAGAAGCTCTCACAGATGATTGGACGAGCTCACCCCAAGAAAAGAAGCGTTTAAAGTTCTGACTCCGAGCTGCAGGAGCGTCACCAGGTCAGCTCGCAGGGTCAGCTCGCAGGCAGCGACCATAACACGAGTTTATTTATGACATCACAGCTCCACAGCAGTGATGCGCCAATCGATCGCTGATGTCTGATCATTCAGGAGAGCAACATCGAGGACAGCGAGTTTAGATTGGACAAGAGGACACACACACAGACACACACACACACA
>NW_024582583.1:329218-346578 GCF_018398535.1 Haplochromis burtoni
GCGCGCACATCATTAGTTAAGCCGCTGATGTGTTTGGGTGCAGTCTGGGTTTTTCTCTTATTTTCTTTTTATTGTCGATAAAAACGAAGAGAAAACACTCGCAGTGGATGCAGGACGCACACACACACACACACACACACACACACACACACACCTGTCCAGCTGCTTCAGGCTGCAGGTGCAGAGGAGGAGGCCTGAGGAGTGGAGGGGATGAGTCGAGCACACACACACAGAGAATAACGGACATGACGAGGCGGGTACGTGGGGCGTCACACAGGCTGGGATTGGAAGAGTATCAGTTTCGACACGACCACTACCAACCGGCGGGCTAGTGTCCAGCGGATTCTTCCGCCGTCAGACAACGCAGCGGCGGAGGCGGCGAAACAACCACACGGACGCCACAACACTACGCCGCGATCATTGGAGGAACGCACGACACACGACACACTGCGGACGGGCGCAGACCTTGACTACCCGCTAGGCCAGGACGGCAAAGGCAGCCGGTTGATGAGTTCGGAAAACTCCAATCTGCAGCACAACAGACACACACACACACAACACACACCACACACCCACACACACAGACACACACACACAGCAGACACACACGCGCAGACACACACACACACCACCACGGCGCACACACAAACCCTCAACACAACAACGACCACACCTGAACCCGCACACTGCGAACAGCGACTAAGGAAGGCCGAACAGTTCAACAAATCATACGGACTCAGCGAGGATTACCCCTACACACTACACGCACACACGCGACCCGCGCAACACGTACACCCACCACACACACACACACAGCACACACCACCACACCACACCACGCCACACGCACTCATCAGCAGCACCATACGACAGACTTACGCCTTTCGTTGAGCCTACGAAACACGGGAAAAACACACACACGCACGCGAGGATTGCTCAACCCGACACCTGCCTGTATCACCAAAACAACTTCCCCAAAGTCGCTGCAGAAAGAAAAGTTTCACATCCTGCTTCAAAATTCCAATCGCTTTTCACACGCGTTGCATCTTATATTATGCAACACCCCATCACAGTGACCCTACACCCAGCGAGTTCTCTTATTTGCACACCTAGCCCCAGGACCGGCAACTTATACGCACTACGGACACCTTGTACAGACACACACCACACATTGCTAGTGAAGCATGGAATGATCAGGCATGAGATGCTGCGGTGCGCGGACGCACAGAAACACCATACACACACACAACCCAACCCCGTCTGACAGCGAGTGCCTGACGCAGTGTGCAGTGTATGTGGAGACCGCTATGCGAGTGCTCTGGGCTTTAGAATATCAAACGCCATCGACAGTCCTGGAACACCGCACTCAGCACCACCACACCCACACCAACGAACAACATGATTCAAGCCAAAGAAAAAACAACCCAGACTTGCTGGTCGACCGAAACCACAAGACAAACAAGGTTCATCACAACAACACACACTCCACGCTTCACCTGGCACCGCTATACCTCCGACCTCAGTAGGAGACGCGAACGTTCACAAAGCATTCATTTATGAGTCTCTCGTCCACCTAGCGCCGTCCACGATCACACGACCTACCACACAGCACCGACGCACTCACACGCACCACAGCCACGACGAGGACTCAGCTCCGTCCACATCCCATCCACCTCACGTACAGCGAGAGACACTCTCCACAACAGCGTCTGAGTAGGTCTATCCAGTACCAGCCTGAAGCAGGCTAAGGACCTATTACCTCCAGGCAAAAAAACACTCATTATGCCACAGAACACACACAACGCTACGGGCATTTCTTCAAGGCAAATCCCAAAACTCTTCACTGCCGCTGGAGAGCGCTGCCTCTGACGCAGGTCTAACGTCTGAGCCTTACGAAACAGAACGACAAAGACTCCGATCGAACGCTATTCCAGAAAGGCAGCAAGCGAGGGCGAAGCAGCTGCTCCAGGGTTCCGACGCGCCCACTCTACCGGTTCTGCCCAAAAAACACGCCCCACAACGTGCGCCGCCACCACACACAGGTCATCACTTCTCGAGCACGACAGAAGGGAGCCAATCAGCATACAGGAATACGATCACCAAACACAACAGCAGCACCACACCACCTTACAGGAGCAGTCGAGCACACACAGACCACCCATCGCTGTTGCACACCCAGCAAAGCGCGGCGGATAAACAAATACAGAATGGCAAACCACGATACGTCAGCCTGTCTTGTTGTAAACACAACAACACACACAACTAACACATCCAGGCTGAGACCTGGGGACATCATCGAGCGAGGGTACAACACAGCCGACCACACCAGGAAACACATCACACCACAGCGTTTCATTTCCTTCTACCTTCCCAAAGACCAGGGCCAGGCCACACGAACAATCCACAAAAACCAGGATGACCCGTCTGTAGACACAACACACTGTACGAGTCACATCTTTCAATCCTTCCCAACTCCAACCTCCTTTGTTAGCTTGTCTTTCTTTGGTTTATCTAGACTCCTCCCACTCCTCCCAGTTTAAACATGTGTCAGTTCCAGTTTTAGAGCTCTAAAGTGCAGCTATCATGTTAGGAATATGTTAGGAATAGACAGGAACACTGAGCACACTGAGGTCAAATCTTTTATTTATCCAGTTCATCTGTAGGCTGAGCTCAGTCCATCCATTTAGTGAAATGATGTTTAAAGGTCTCCTTGTTCTGTGAGCGTGCACAGATCCTGAAGCAGAAAGCCTGGGTTAACAGAGAAATGATCATCACTGTGATGATGCTCATCATCTCTGACTGGGATTTGAGGTTTTGTCAAAGCAGCAAAGAAAGCCTGGCTATGTTGGACTGGGTGTGGCAGCAGCTCCCAGTTTGAGTTCAGGAGACAGACACCCTCTCTACTTTGAAGATCAGCTTCAAACTTTCCTTTTTGATAAAGCTTATAGTTCGAGCTGGATCAGGTGACCCTGAACCATCCCTTAGTTATGCTGCTATAGGCTCAGGCTGTTGGTGGACTTCCCATGATGCTCTGCTTTCTTCTCCCCTCTTTTCACTCCTGATGCTTTTATATGTCACTACTGCATGTCCTTAACTTTTGTCTCTCTGTTTTGTTCTTGTCTCTCTGAGCTCATCTCTTCTCTTTCCCCTCACCCTGCAACCAGTCATGGTAGATGCTCCTCCTGGAGCCTGTTTTCACTGGGAGGATCTTTGTGTCAAAGGGAGTTCTTCTTCCCACCATCACCAAGTGCTGCTCACAGTGGATTGTCTGATGTTTGGGGCTTTCTCTCTAATGGACGGCAAGCCGAGGTCCTTTGTGTTCTAAAGGGAGTTCATTCACTTACCCCAGACCACAAACTCGAACCAAAGTACAGCCGCATCCCAACAAGCTCGAGGGGCACTGCCTACAAATCTTCCTACCGCCACACCACCCGGTGTTACCACAAGACCCGTCGCCACACACAACCAATGAACCAGCGGCCTAAGTCGGCCTTAGCTCTAAATCGCTTGGTATTGTCACTATACCACTAAATAAGCTAGCAATGGAAGTGGATAGAGATTGCCCTTAACTCAAGTGGCCAAACAGACCACGCACCGGCGTGTGAACAACACAGACCAACCAACCACAACTGTTGCACAGACTTTGTTGATTTTGTGTGGGTCTCGCACCGTTCTAGATTAGGCAAACATTTGTGTGTCTGCAGTCTGTCAGGCTGTCTGATCACAGAGGAAAGCTGTACTTCTCTGGCCTCAGCTCTGAGCTCCAACCCCTCCCATCTGAGAGAGCTGGACCTGAGCTACAATCATCCAGGTGACTCAGGAATGAAGCTGCTGTCGGCTGGACTGAAGGATCCAGGCTGGAGACTGGACACTCTCAGGTATGGAGAGAATGTCTGATAGAGGAGGAAGAGCTGGAAACATTTCCTGTGTCCTTCACTCACTTCCTGTTTGTTTCCTGCAGATGAGACATGAACAATCACACATGCAGGAATATTTTCAGGGACAGACACACTAGTCTAGCTGGATAGTACGTGGATATTTATGTAGGGGGTCTCCAAGGAGTCTGTTTGCAGGAACATCTAGGTCACAGGTGTACCTGAGATAGATGCCAGTGTACCTAATAAAGTGTCAGCTAACATTTGGAAATGGAAGCTTAAATAATGACAAACTCTACATTCACAGCTGAATTCACAATAAATTTGTTCTCAAGTGCACATTTTTCTGTTATTGTTCTCAAACAACAGAATGAGAATGAAATATTGATTCTAACAGGGCCCATAAACAGCATTAGCTTAGCAGCATTAGCTTATCAGAGTTTCCATCATGGTCACACAAATCCTTAGCAGAGAAAAGTGGCCTACTTAGCAATAGCTGCTCAAGTTGTATAAAGAAAGGGAAAACAGTATTAGCATTAGCTGCTAATGGCAGCTTACTTAGCATAAACTCTTCACATCTTTATAATGCAAGGGAAAGGAGTCACTCATGGAAGCCTATTTAGCATTAACGTCTCACATCATTATAACACAAGAGAAAAGGGTATTAGCATAAGCTACTAATGCTTATTCACCTCAAATTAGCTTTAGCTGCTAATGGTAGCCTACTTAGCATTAACTCCTCACTAATATAATGCTAATTCACATCAAATTAGCATTAGCTGCTCATATTGTTATAAGGAAAGAGAAAACGGTATTAGCATTAGCTACTAATAATTATTCAGCCCTAATTAGAATAAGCCTCTAAAAGCAGCCTACTTAGCATTAACTCCTCACATCGTTGTTACCCAACGGAAAAGAGTATTAGTATTAGCTACTATCATTTTTAATAAGTAAGAGAAAACAGTGTTAGCATTATTGAATAATGCTAATTCACACTAAATTAGAATTAGCTATTTACAAGAGCGTACTTAGAATTAGCCGCTCACATTGTTAAAAAGTAAGGGAAAACAGTATTAGTATTAGCACATAATGCTAATTCACGTCAAAGTAGCATTAGTTAATAATGGCAGCCTACTTAGCATTAACTGCTCACTAATATAATGCTAATTCACATCAAATTAGCATTAGCTGCTCACATTGTTAAAAGGGAAGGGAAAACAATATTAGCATTAGCTGCTAATAATTATTCACCTAATTAGAGTTAGCCCCTAATGGCAGCCTAGTTAGCATTAACTCCTGACATCGTTATAATGCAGGGGAAAGGGTTACCATTATCGGATAATGCTAATTTACATCAAATTAACAATAGTTAATAATGGTAGACTTCGTATCATTAGCTGCTGTCATTCTTACAAAGCAAAGGAAAACAATATTAGCATTAGCTACTAATAATTATTCACCCCTAATTAGAATTAGCCGCTAATGGCAGTATACTTAGCATTAACTCCTCACATTGTTATAATGTAAGGGAAAAGAATTAGCATTATCTAATAATGTTGACCTTGGCCCACTGGAAAAGTTCAGAACTAAAGATTTAGGAGTGTTTCTCGATAGCTCTTTCTCATTTGAGAAACAAATGAATTCTGTTATTAAAACCAGCTGTAAGGTTTATATTGTTGATTGTCATTTATGCTTAGAAATATTTACTCATATATGCTTAGAGTTGTATAATCGATTGCATGATGATAGAGGTTTGATCCTTAGTAGTCTGTAAAGACTCTGTGTGCCTTCCAGAGTGCTCTGGCATGCACACACCACTTGGGGCCATGAGAGAGGTCGTACCCTCTCTTACTGATTTATGGTGTAGGACAGGGGTCTCAAACTCAATTTAGCTGGGGGCCGCTGCAGGCAGAGTCTGGGTGAGGCTGGGCCGCATTAGGTTTTCCACAAGAAAGGCATGGTTAAAAAATTCCAATCTTCTCAAATCTCTTTATTTTTATTTTTTAACACAAAATATGAAAAATAAATAAACAAATTAAGAATTAATAAGAAAATAAATCAATCTGTAATACATAAATAAAACAATAATAAGATATTTTTAGTCAGTGAACTTGTGTTTTTTTCAGTCTTCTATATCTGCTGTATTTAGATTGAAATGTCTGTATTAACAGTTCTATAACCTTCTTCTGAACATGAATGGAACACTGTAGAAAATGAACTGTTCTTGTGAACATGGCTTCTCTTGCCTACTCCTTGCTGCTAACACCACACCACGCCACCACCCAACCATACTACCATCAACATCCACCACCACGCACACGCCACGCAACCGCACGCACACACACACAGCAAACACCACACCACACACACCACGACAACACACAACACGACACACCACAACAAACACACGCTGACACGACACACACACACGACAACACAGCACACACACACACACACAGCACACTCACACGACACCGCACACACCCACACAACACACACACACACCACACACGCACACAGCACACACACACACACACACGACACACGCGACGCACACACGCCACGCCACACGCCGCACACACGCACGCACACACACAGACTCACACACACACGTCCATCTTTGTGAGCGCGCTCAGTGATGTGAGTCAGGCAGTGAGGGTGGGAGTCGTGGCGTTGACGGTTACATCAGATCTGATGGACAGCTGAAGTTTTCCTTCTTGACCATAAACGACGACTACGTCACGTTTGCACCACCCTCAGCTCCGCTCACACAGCCTGACTCTGCAGCAGCTAGTCTGCATTAAGGGCTGAGGTGGTCTGCGAGCAGCGCGCCATGACGACCTGCCGTGTCTGTCGTTTGTAAATGACGTCACCTCTGACGATACCGTCCCCGTGAACGTCTCTGCGTCCGCTGTCCTGCAGGAGACGTTTGAAGGCTGCGTCGGCAGCTGCCAGCGAACATTTGGAGGTTTAAATCACTGAAGCTGTGCTTTGACTACACGACGAGCTCACAGCATCTGCAGAATATTTAAAAACAGTCACATTTATCCTCTCTGTTCACTTCCTGCCGTCTCTAATCAGGCAGAGACACTGTGAGGGCTAAACCAGTCTGAACTCAGCAAACCGAGCAGCAGAGAAGACAGCGAACGCCTCATCACCGTCCACAGACTTCACCTGTGAGGAACTCCGTCTGACGGCTTTGTTAGGGAAGCCTGAGAGAGGCTCAGCTGATATCAGTGAGCTGTAACACCGACTGCTGGTGTTAATGATCACGGCTCCTTTAGCAGCACACTCAAATTCATCAGAGTCACACAGGACAGGAGGCCGAGCTGAAGACGCTCACATGTTCACTGGGAGATGGAATGAGTCCATCAGAGGGACGGATGTTTGGACATGTGCAGAGGAGGGAGGGTCATGGATGTAGTGAAGGAGAACAGCTGGAAGAAGGAGGCTAAACATCCTCCTGCTAAGAGGTGATGTCGGCGTTCCTGACGGAGAAGCAGATGAAGCCAAAGAAACAAAGGAGCTCAGAGCCGGTCTGAGGCGGTGCTGGGACGCCATATTTAAATATTCAAACACCTCGTGGATATTTTTAATCCTTCGTGACCATTTCTTGTCTTAAAAACTATCATTTTTTCAGTTTCCTGTGAACTCGGACTTCACAGTTTAAGCAATAAAGTAAAAATTCAGAACATCGTCTCCAACATTGTCCAGAAACTGTCCCGACACGCACAGGACGAATTACAAACCACTTTCAATAAAACTGTGTGTAAACTTTAACACTCAGCCTCGTCTCAGCGCGTCAGACGATCGGGAGAAGAAGAACCAACAGGAAATCCACCAGACAAAGAAGAAAAGATCCAAAATACAAACGTAGGTCGTTCTGCAGGAAGTGACATCACGCCTCTCATGAACGTTAGCTCCTGTTTATGCAAAGATAATGATCAAGTTTCTGAAAACTACAAGTACAGCTGAGGCTTCCCTGTGATCTAGTAGTTTATCACATGCAGCTGTCTGCTGTGACGTTTGAGTGTCAACGTGACGCGCTGGGACGACTTCAAGCCTACGACAGATAAAGAAACACACGTGACCACATCACACGTGACACGAGTGACAACAGGTCGGCTATTTCACACTTCCTGTCACAGTCAGGCTGCAGGGGGCCGTCCTTAAACCAAGACCAATCAAACTGCAAAGCTCATCAAAGGTAACATCCTATCACAGAAAATACATTTACACCATTACAGGAGGGACTAACTCCACCCTTCAGCCAGCAGTGGACACATCCACCCAGACTGACAGCAAATGACACATGCAGACATGTTGACTGTTAAATATCGATGAAGTTACAACCCCGAGTAAAAATGTGGCTGTGATTGGTGACCATGCTGCGGTCAGCAAGCATTTAAAGAGAAGTTCGACGTGTGTGAAGAATGATAGAAACTCTGAGATGACAATGACCCTAAAACCACAGCAACCGAGGGCAGCTCCTGCACAAAGATGAGGCTCTCTGTAGACCAGCAGAGGTTTAAGGGCTGTCATAATGTCAGGAGACTTCCAGTGCAGTGCGAGCTCTAAATACACATCCAGCACTCAGAATCAAAACTGCTTCTGAGGTTCGGATCAGCTCAAACATTCCTCAGATGGATCCAACTATTACACACAAATCCCAACTAACGACAACATCTCAGAAGCTCTTGATTCACAGCGATGAGTCAGAGCTGTGCTCCATCACTGCAGCAGAGCCTGTGGCCACAGCAGTGAGGGAGACACCTCCTTATTGCTTTGTTTGCAGATATTATTCTTCAGGACAGACATAACTAAATGATTCCCACTCCGGTGAGGTCACCTGTAGATATTGGAGAGTTTTTAAAATTAATAACTCCAACTGGACCCATCATGAACGTAGGCATCAAAATTCTCCAGAAATTAATTAATTTTTTAAGATCTCCTGTTAAACATCATGGAAACATTAAACCGACGGTCAAATTGACCTTCATCTCTGATTGGACGAATAAACATTATGAAATCGATGATCTTATCTAAATGTTTATGCTACTTCCAGACATTTCACCACCAGAACCAGCTTTGTTCTGTGATGAGAAACGAGCTGTTATTTGTATTTGTATATTTGTGTATGGATGGGGCGTTTCCTATATTTGATCAATTATGTGAAAAACGTTTATTGAAATATTGACATGCATCCACATCCAGACGGATGATGAATATTCCAGAGCTGTCAAAAACAGAAACGTCTACTGACGTGGAAGGAGACGTCTACTTTCTTTATAATTTATTAATGTCTGCTGTAAATATTCAGCAGTGAACAAATTAAAAGCCAAAGACAAGAAGACACAGATGGACCAGGCTGGATGAATCTACCCAGTGGACTTCACGCAAACACAGAAACAGACTAAGCAGAAAGTGTATTTACTTGGTACATAATGAGACTTTTCAGACCACTCAAACCAGTTTGTTTTTTCACTGCGTCCCTCTTTCTGCTCCGAGCAGCCACACAGGCTCTTTCCTCAGATGTCCCGAGGACATAAAGGTTTCCACCCTCCGTGTTCTGCTGAGCCCTAAATTCCCCGGGACAAACATCAGTGAGGATCTCAGCTTTTCTTCGACATCCAGCAGCTTCTGAAGGAATCCCATCAAAGGCTGCACTTTTAAACATTTTACTTTCCAAGACAGCTGACGACATCTGGCACGACGACCGAAACCCTCAGCAAACATCTACAGACGTACAGCCGAGAGCGTCATCGGCACCTCGGCTACAGCGTGTGGAAGCAGGAAGTCTGCATCCCAGGAGCAACCTTCCCATCACTACAGGTTTACACCACCAGGCCTGGCATTAGGACAACACACCGACAGCACCACCTGCGCACATGCCTGCCCTCAGGTACAGTCTGACTAACAGGCCTGTAGGCTGGACATGGAAAACATTTGTTTTTGTTTTAATGAAACATAATCTTGCCTTTCTGTCCACGGAGCAGGTTTAGCTGAAACTCTGAGTCAGTTACCATGGTAACAGACCAGGTGACTGACAGGAGTCACTCTTGGTTAATGACGTCAGAGTAGTCAAAGGTCAGAGGAAGAAGTTAGCACCACAGAGCAGCGTGTCAGCTACAGGTGTGTGACGTCAGACCTGATGGAGGGTTTAGATAACCCCACAGGAAGGTCACACGCCACGTGCACGCCCCTGTTTGTGCCGCCCCCACCCACACACACACCCACACATCTATCACCCAAACACTACAACACACACAGCAACACACTACCACTTCACACACACATCACGCATCTACACTACACAGAGAGTCCCCAGCTGTCAGGTGAGCAGCTGCCATGCTGACCCGTAAAAAGCCCTCTGAGCGTGGAAGTTCCGCGCTGCGTGGGCCGGTATGCTGCTGTCCCATAGTGGGGCTCGTGGACCAGCTTGTGGTCCATTCATGAACGTGGATTTAAAGGCTCACGTGCGTTATGAGAGGTTAGAGGAGCACCGCGAACTCACCTCCTGTCACTCCAGCGCCGGATGCTGTGAAGGCGTCGGGAGCGCGCCTGCGTGATCACTGCGAGTTCAGGTCAGAGTAAATTAAACTTCCTGTGAGCGCGAGGCTCTTTGTGACACTCACAGCTTAGAGTGTCACGTGGGGTCACACCGATAAAGCGGAAGCGGAAAACAATCCGCCGGCGTCTCGTATTTCTGCGCAGGCGCTCCTCAGTCAGCCTCGTGCCCGGGTCCTTCAGCTCAGAGCGTCGCGGAAGGATCTGCGCAGTCGCAGACAGCATGGCGGCGGCTGCACGATCGCAGGTGATGTCTCTGTACAGGACGATGCTCCGAGAGAGCGCGAAGTTCCCGTCATACAACTACAGGTGAGACGATTCCGCGTGCGCGCCCCCGCTGGGAGACGCTCGCGCCTGTGTTTACGTTTGGTGTGCTGACGGGTTAGGGGTCACGTGACTGCGGGGCTCAGGCTGCAGGTTCGGGGCGTGAGTACGCAGGCGCTCAGGTGTTTCATCCTCAGGGGGTGAGCGTGTGAACCTAACGGTCGTTTAATACCTGTACGTGTTGCACTGTGAGTGCCTGGTGGAGGTGATGGAGGCGGAGGTGATGGAGGCAGGTACACGCAGGTGTGTCTTGTTGCAAAGTTGAACTTAATGGTTCAGGTGACCAGGAGACCTGATGTAGACACGTCAGAGATGCTGACACTGAGCCACATCCCTCCTCATCCTCCTCCTTCACCAGGAGAACTTTGAAAGCTTTGGTAAAGAAGTTTGTCTCGGAGCGTCTGGACCGGCTCTGGTCTCGTTGGTGACAGGATTAGTTCTGATATCTGGAACCAACTGCGTCCTGAAGATGATGCGACAGGAGGTCACGTGACAGAGAGGCAGGGCGGTGATGTCACTGAGGCTGGGATTTCACAGGAAGTGACTAAATTGCCTCAAAGTAAACTTTATTGTCATCTCTCTATATACAGTACAGACGACAAGGTTACATCTGAAGTTTGTCACACTTCCTCCTGCTGCACTGTAGCTCATTCAGTTTCACTGCAGGCAGAAGTAACGGGGACCTTGAACTCACCGTGAACTTTAGTTTTAAAAGTCAGGTTTTCTAACAGCTGCAGACAGTAGGTGATCCAAGGATCTTTTCCATCCTTAGCTCCTTTCATGAAGGACGCTCCCTCGTTTCCTCTGCTGTAGGAAGTCATGAAGGAAGCACCTTTGTTTGGAGCTGCTCATTAAGTAACAATCACTGTGAAGTAAAACTGAAAACTAATGAGAAACAAGTGTAATCAGACTCCACCGGAGGCTCCGCTAAGCTTCACTGCACCTCACATCGTTGCGTTTTTAGAGCCTTTTCTGCGATTCGTATAAAATTTGAAAATTTTGAAAAGCTGTGAAATTTTCTCTTATATTAAAAACTTTTCAGCATATATGTTAAAAGCAGTCTTTTGACCCACTTTCAGCCTGAACATGAAAACAAAACTTTAACAGTTTTTCATGTTCATCTTAAACTTGGCCTCAGAATTAAAAACGTGCTGGATGTGGTCGATGGACCCTTTTAAAAACGTGTAAGTCAGAAGTGATGGAGCAGAAGCTCCACGCTGGGTTTAGATGGAGCGATGAGTCTGCCGACCTCCACCTGATGGAGGATCAAAGCAGCAGAGAGCTTCCTTCCTCCTGCTGCGTTCACACCAAACAGATTTCTCCAACGCTGACCCATCGACAGGCGCATACGGGTACGGGGACTATAGGCCTGTCTAGCCGCCGAACCTGTGAGCTGAACAGTAAGTGGAGTCCACACCCGCTCCGCCCTTCAGCAGAGAACCGTCTTCCACTTCACTGCCGTCCACTTCCACAGGAGCGCCCACACTGCGCTCGGTCAGCGGCACCTGTGCTGATGTGGCGTGCACTCTGTGCTTGTGTTAAAGAAGCCAAGCGCGGCGTGGTTGATGGTCGGCTGTCGGTGGTTTGTAATGAGTGTAGCCGCGGCGCTCTGGAGGTGATATTTCAGGCTCTTTATGATCTGACGCTCATGTCCCGAGGACGTCCATCAGCACGCGGACCGGCTACACTGATGGACTCGCGCTCGTCTGTTTGGACTCGTTTGTGGTTTACTGCTCAGGTGCACCCTCGCCGCTCTAAGTGCCGCGGCTGTTGCTCCATGAAAATGAAGTGAAACCATCTTTAACACTCAGGTGTGTTACAGTAACACACACATGGTAATGTGAGCCTCAGGTGTCCAATCAGAGCTCATGATGACAGAATATCTCAGAGAAGAGGATCAGAAGATAAACTAACTAATCTCGGATCAGATGGCGAGCAGCAAACAGCAGACGCAGAGCTTCCTCTGCTCACAGAACCACTGAACTCCCAGTGTCAGGAAAACCATCAGAAAACCAGTTTAAAGAGGCACGAACAACCTGAGCGTCACATTAAAAGCATGAATTAGACCAAAGAGCGCTGAGACGTCTTTAATATCAGTTAGTAAGAGCAGTCAGGGCAGCACGGTCACCTGACATCACCCAGGAGCTCCATCTCAGACTCTACAGGCCTTGCTTAAAGGTCAAAGTTCATGACAGCACAGGCAGGAACTAACTCAACAGGTATGTGTGTTTGGCGAAAGCAGACGAGGCTCGAAGCTCAGTGGCAAATCTGCAACAGCTGATGGAGAAAAGAATCTAGTGCAACGTTGCCCTCCCCCTCACGACATCAGCCGCTTGCCTCATTGATCTCCGCCATCACCTCAGCACACCTCGCCTACCTCCCGCAGACAGACCAGAGAATGGGAGCAGTGAAGGTAGGTGCTGAAACCTGAGATGAGGCTGATGGAGCAGCAGGCGCGGCGTCGGCGCTCTACGTCATTTAAAATGTAGACAAATGTTTTTTTATACACGTCATGCAGCGTCTGAAGCTCCACCCACCCCACAGGAAAATAATCTGCACCGCTGCTTCTGTTCACGATGCTGACTCTTCATGAGCACGTACTCCGTACACTTACAGTACTGCAGTACTCTCAGAGCACCATGTTTTCTGTGCAGACAGCATGCTAGCACCGAGCTAGCGTTGCTGAGAAGGAGCAGACGCAAGTAATGCATTACTCTAACAAAGTAACTTTTGTAATGAAGTACATGTTTCAGAGACTGAACCAATCACAGGCTGCCCTCTGAAGGAGGTGTGTGTGACGCTGTAATGCAGCAAAGCGTGTCACCAGCTGCCTGTGACCTCACGTCCTCTTGCCCAGACGCCACATGAGTCAACCAGTGAACGGCTCAGATAGAGCACACCTGTTCCACTGCTCATTAAAAACCCGATCAGCCAATCAGGGGCCAGCAGCTCGGTGCATGTAGATACAGAATGATGAAGAACGAGCGTGACGTGGCTGCTGCTGAGATCTCTGAGCATAACGCAGGAAACACGCAGCGAGCAGCAGCTCTCAGAGGAAAAGAGGTCAGAGATCAGGAGAGCGTGATGAAAGTGTAACCCTGTCCTGTTCTGTGATTGGCCGGTGCCTCCATCATGGACTTTTAATTTGTCGCACTGAGCGTGCTTACGCAGAGCTTTCAACGCACGGGTCCGTCCGCAGAACACGGGAGCATCACATTACTAAGGTAGGGATGGCGCTCGTTACTCGATTGTGATTGGACAGAATCGGTCCTGCTTCCTGGAGCAGATTTCAGACACTCGTTCACGTCTTTATGACTCATTAACACGCGGCATCAACCTGAGACGTGCCTGAAAGCTGGACAGGAGGTTGTGACGTTTGTTGGTGGGTTTGCTTCTCAGGAGCTGCTGCTCCACGCTCCTCTGTGACCTCTGACCCCTGCTGGCTGTTTTAGAGGAGCAGAACTGCGACTGCCACCTGAGCTCAGACAACCTGCACAGGAACCTCAGCCGATCCACTGTGTTGATCACATGACCTCAGGTGGGGGCTAGAACGCAGCGCGCCCTCTAACACTTTATCCTTCCTAAAACCTCAGAGGTGGTGCTGAACATGCAAAGACACAGCATGCTGCAGGTTTCTACGCCCTGCAGGGGGCAGCGTAACGAGCACCAGAGTGAAAGGAGGCGAAGAAAACATGGAGAAGAACTAACCTGGGCGCCGCTGGAGGACCGGCTCGGTGAGGTTCTGCAGGCGGGCGAGCAGCAGCAGCGATCCGGCTCCCAGCAGCAGGAGGAACCACAGGGAGCAGCAGAGGGAGCAGGGCGGCTTCACGGCCGCACACAGCAGCCTCCTCCGAACGCCCAGCAGGCTCATCCTGGACCGACCACGGCGAGCACCTGAGGAGACAAACACTTCAGACGAGATCTGATAAAGACATGCAAACCTGATGCTCGCCGTGTGACTGCACGCCATCGGATGCCTCTATTTCACTCTGAGCACCGACGGTTCCTCTCCGTTTCCTTTAAACACCGTCACCTGCTCCACCTCCTCCAACCACACTCCTGCTGCCTCAGTACCTTTATTGTCTCTCCGGCAGCTCCACCTGATTAAGCACCCTCCATCACCTCACAAACATGAGTGTCGACACCGCCCGCCCAGCAGGGTGATGACCACAGCCATTACACACACGATGGAAAGATCCACATGAAACCCCCAAACAGCTGCACGCTGGCTGGATGATGATAGGCTGAAACCTCCACGGAAGCTGCAGGTGAAGGTCGGGGTGGCCGTTGGAGCCATGCTGCACCTCCTGAGGAGGAGGAGGAGGTGGTCAACACAGAGGAGAGTTTCACTGTGAGTGTTTCCAATAAAATGAATCGTTCTCATCAAACACAGACATCTGCAGTAAGTCTTACATCATTGTTGACATTATTTTGTAGCTGTCCCCTCCCACAGAGGACAGAAGTCACCATGGCAATATACCTGTAGAGGTCCGCATCTCTCCATGGATACCCAACCATCACTGACCCACCACCGAGCCGCAGAGCCGGCGTTCTCCTCGGCTTCTCCAGACACTTTCAGCTCTGACACATGTGCTCAGGCTGAGCCCGCCCTCATCTCTGCAGAGCCGGGCGGCAGCAGTGGACTTGCCAGTTCTGGTGTTCTACGGCAGTGAGCGTGGGCCCACAACAGGACATGTGGCCCTCAGGCAAACCTCATGAAGTCTATTTCTGATTGTTTGGGCAGAAACGTTCACACCAGTGACCTGCTACAGGTATTCCTCTTTGCACAAAGGAGCAGATACTGGTCCTGCTGATGGGTTAAGGCCTTCTACGGCCCAGTCCAGTAACCGTCCGTCTCCTGAAGTCTCCTCTGTGCTCCTCAGACGGTGCTGGGAGACACAGCAAACCTGACGATGGCACGTACTGATGTGCCATCCTGGAGGAGCTGAACAACCTGTGCGGCCTCTGCAGGGTCCGGGTGTCACCTCGTGCTGCCAGCTGTGACACTGACCACAGCCAAACGCAAAACCAGTGACACACTGTCAAAGGCCTCCGACAGCTCGGTGCTCATTGGAGGTTAAATTCCTGGTTTTGTGAATGGAGTCTGGTGGAGCGTGACACTTTCACTTCCTGTCAGAATATCACAAACCTGCTCTCTCTGTGAGAACTGAGCATGTGCAATAACATGACGTTCTACTTCCGTTCTACTTCCTGTGACTCTTTTCCCCACGAGGATCATTTCGGCGTCCGCCCACTCACGCTCTGACCAAGAGAATGATGGAGAACATGAGGGTGATTTACGAGTGGTGGGGGAGGAAAACGAGAGCTGCTCCTGGTCCTCCAGTGCTTCCTGAAAACTCACAATCAGCTGATCGATCAGCTGTGCTCACTCAGACGCTCCTTTAATAACGTCTTCATTAGACTTTGGTTCTCAGGTTGCTCGCTCTCGCTGGCCTTTTAAAGCTCCTTCAGTTTATTTTCTGTTTCCACAGCATTAATCAATGCACAGCGACCTGCAGGTTATCACCACCGCCCACCAAGTGATTCAGTTTATTTTGAAAAGTCTCAACAGGATCTCCAGCTTTATTGGGAAAGGTTTATGTGGAAAATAAACAAGCGGATGGCAGAGCCATGCAATGGTTTTACCGCCGTTGTTGCTAATGACGACGAGTAAAAACAGTTGCAGTTTATTTTGCGACACCACGAAACAAACGATAGACGTTTCCATATCGTTATCTGATATATATCATTATATCACACGGCCCTACTCCATCCTGACACACTCACGTCCTTCTACCTCCCTAAAAAAAGCCTGAAAGTCAAATGACTGTGATCCATGTGGCAGACGAGTAAAACTCCTGAAAACTCCTGACTATGCCGGAAACTCACTCTCGTACACGGAGTCATCTTTACCGACAGGTGGGTCCACGAACTCTGTGCTGGACCACACCTGCACCACTAGGTGGCAGCACTGCACCTGAACAAGAGAAGATACGACTTATAGGGACACGTGAAGCGCCTCCATCCTGGTTTCTATGACGATAACTGATCAAGCAGGTACACTTTGACATGACCACAGGAGGGCGCCATCACAGGACAAAAACCAATGCCATCACTGGCTGTTTACCTGCTCTGTGTGTGCGCGTGTGTGTGTGCGTGTGTGTGTGTGCGGTTGTTTTTACTGCACAGCCATCTCTCCTGCTGACTGCACACTTCCTGCTCCCATGAGGCTGAGCAGGAACATCTGTTTGCAGCATCACAGCAGGTGAGCCCATAACACACACACACACACACACACACACACACACACACACACACACGGTACTCTTTGTTTGTATGTAGATGTCATATGTTAATGAACTTATGCATATTCATGTAACCTCAATAAAAGAACAGTGGTACTTTATTGTCACATCACATGTGCAGGCACACTGGTACAGCACATGCGAATGAAATTCTTGTGTGCGAGCCCCACAAGCAACAGAGATGTGCAAAACACAACAACACAAACGAGCAAAATACAAGAATGGCCAACCTGAAACTAATAAATATATGTACAATATATAATAGTGTATGCATTTCTGGATGTGTATA
>NW_024582583.1:348410-356987 GCF_018398535.1 Haplochromis burtoni
TAACGCGTTCCTGATTTTGGCATAATAACTAGTTACCGTGCTCGTTACCACAATAATAACGTAGTTACTGTAACGCGTTACTTAATAACGCGTTAGTCCCAACACTGGTCCCCAGTTTACCTTTTTTGCTTCCTTCTGACCACTGCTCATGCTGGGCCTTCACCTGGGTCGGAGTTTCCTCCAGGACCAGGTCACACTGACTACTTTTCTGACTATTGTCATTTCTTCGTCGTCGTCTTCTGTCTTACTGGCAGTTGGCGACCCACTGAATTAGAGCAGGTAGTTGTACTGCCCTCTAGTGGAAGAGAATGTCATTGTTCTGCCCGTTACTCACGCTAATTACGGCGGTCCGTTTGGTACTGGGCTGCGAGAGTTGAGGCTCGGGTTTGAAATTTATGGTTTTCACGGTTTTATCGGGTTTTTTAATCGTTTTTATCGTTAACTCTGTTTCCCTGGGTCTTTTCCTTGTGTGTTATGAATAAATCTTCTGTTTTTGGTACTGGTTTTATTTTGTTGTATTTATCTGCGACACCTTAAAAGCCGGTCCCGTGGCCCAGTGGTTGGGAAACACTGTATTAAACTATATTATATCAAATCACAGAAGGGCTGCAACAATTGACTGAGTATTTCGAATAATTTAATTAGGAAAAATTTGACAAATTTTTTGCGTCAATGTTTCGTTTAAGGCACGGCTCTGTAGTGTGCTATCGTCACCATGGAAACGGTTACCACGGTAAATATTAATACTGAACTGAGGCCTCAGTTACACAGGTGACTACCTGGCAACCGTTGCTAGGGAAGCATGTACTCATCAAGTGGTCGGTTGGTGGAGCTGCACCAAAACCTCGTAACCAGAAACAGAGACCGTCAAAGTAAAAGTCTTGCCTTTGGAAATATGTTGGTTTAAGCAGTGCAGCACAGCTTTTACTTTGAAGGTGTCGGTTTTCACAGTTTCGCCACAGCTCGGAGAGTAAATGGCGAGTGAATCACTCCCCTCTCCAACAGTCTGATTTATAACAAAGGAAACGAAGAGCACCACGTTGATTTTATCATCGCTCTCAAAGCAGTGGCTGTGATCTGTTTGTGATAAGGACGGTTTTCAGCCGCAGGCGGATCGACCTCGACGTCTGAGATCACCGCTGAGACGCTTTGTTCTGTTTTCTGAAGTTTTACAGCAGAAACTTTTGTTCCTCTAATAATAATAAATGTGTTATTAAGGTTTCTATTAGCGACGAGTGGCTGATGATTTATAGCATCACGCTGCAGCAGCTCATTCTGCTGAAACGAGGATAAACAGCCTGCACTTAAATAAAACAGGGCGGCTGAGAACAAGACGCTGCGTGCAGAAAGAATCCAGCCAGGCTGGTTTGAGTGTTTGTTGGCAGGATTAAAGAAAAACCATCAGGCTGCATCTAATGAAGCATGAAATACCGAGAACAAATAATCAGGTTTCTGAGTATTTTCCCCCAAACAGGTCGCAGTCCCAACTGAAGATTCATTTAGTCAGAAAACCAAGAACACGGCAGGAAACTCAGAGGAACGAGTCACAACGGAGAGTCGAGAGGACGACCCCTCCTCACGTCCTTGCCGAGTCAAACTCTGGGCCTCCAGCTGACCACTCGGCAAGGACGCTTCGATCCTGCCGCGCCCGGATTAACATGACGGCAGGAGATGGATACCCTGCAGTGTGATGGCAGAGCTCCACGCCGTACACCACAATCACACCTCCCTGAGCGACATCATCAACACTCTGAAACAGGAAACGCCCGCTGTCATCGAACCGCCGCAGACGTTTTGAGCTGCGTCAATATTGTGACTGCACGCTGAAGGAAACCACGGAACAAACGAGAGCAAACAATCAGGGTAAACTGCAACAGGAGAACTCACGCTAACTGCACTGAGGGAGAAACTACAGAGAAAATATGAATAAAGTGTGACACAGTACAAGCACCGAGTCTGCTGGTCTGGGCTCGTGTTCCTCCACAGCTGCAGGACGAGTCCCACCAACAGCTGGAATCAAGTTACAGGAACATGTTTGCAGAAGCTCCTGATTTCCTCACTTTTCTTCAAACTTTTGTTCTCCTAGTATCTGAAAGTAAAGTGTTTTAAGAACAAATACATGTGCTGACTTTGTCGTTGCGGTGCTCTCCAGCAGGACCGGGAGAGTATCCTGAGTTATTCACATGGTTCCTACAGGAATCATTCAGCAGCCTCGTACCTGCAGAACGTGTTCACACGCCGGTTTGGTTGAAGTCAAAGCTAATGAGACAGCAGCCTGAACACTTATGTACAGTTGGTATATAAAATGAGAGCTTGTGCAGGCGGCGGCTGCCCAGGAGGGCAAAGAAAGCCGATAAAGGAGTCATTTTTAACAGTAAGCAGCTCACCGAGAAATTCCACCTCTGTGTAGCTGCACCACGCTGAGACAGCCTCCATCATCACGGTTACAGTCGGTCTTTCGCTCTGCTTTGTGTGCAGATACAAAGACAGAAAATGGGCTGCGTGAGCGAGGCTGCAGCAGCTCGCTCAAACCGTTTAGTGCTAATTGTTCAGAGTTCAGGATGAGGCCAAGGACGGCGTGCGGGCTGAGAAACGAGCCAGAGCTCGGGGACAAAGAGTCCCACGCTGCCCCTGAAATGAAGGTGACCCGAGCTGGAAAGCGAGCGGAGGCACGAGTGGCGTTTCTGCAGCTTGTTTGATACTGTGGACTTTCCACTGTGCTTCCCTGATCTCTGAGTTCAGCTCCTCACACTCAGCAGCAGCACAGCGCTCGACACACAGCAGGAGTTTCTGTGCCGCTGCCGCGTACGTGGACGTTAACTGATCATCCTCGCGGCCCAAATCAGTTTTCTACTTCCTGCCTTCTCGACTCCGTCCGCTGTTTTCGGCACAGCGGGTGTCACCACGAAACGAGATTAACTGACGGTGTTTAACGCAGACAGATCACCATGGTAACTGACGATGGTCTGACCTGTTTGTATGTTTATCACAGTGAACATTCAGTAAAACAAACACTTCATATACTCAGTGTCTCATCGGACTGTGGGACCGAGCTGAGCAGGTGGGTCCAGTTTGAACTCTCAGAAATAATTTACCATGTCAGCTGACATAACACTGCTTTGTTCTTCTGCAGCACTTATCTTAGTCTCACCATTTTACTCTGGGTCCCCTGTTCCTCTGACACTGTCCGACTGAAGGAGGAGATGAAAAGGATTCAAACACCTCGTTTAATGGGAGCACACTGAGGTTAATTATGGAGTTCCACAGGGTTCAGTGCTAGGACCAATTCTGTTTACATTATACATGCTTCCCTTAGGCAGCATCATTAGAAGACATAGCATACATTTACACTGCTATGCAGATGACACCCAGCTCTATCTGTCCATGAAGCCAGATAACACACACCAATGAGTTAAACTGCAGGAATGTCTTAAAGACATAAAGACCTGGATGGCCGCTAACTTTCTGCTTCTTAATTCAGATAAAACTGAGGTTATTGTACTCGGCCCTGAAAAGCTTAGAAATATGGTATCTAACCAGATTCTTACTCTGGATGGCATTACCTTGGCCTCCAGTAACACTGTGAGGAACCTTGGAGTCATTTTTGACCAGGACATGTCCTTCAACGCACATATTAAACAAATATGTAAGACTGCTTTCTTCCATTTGCGCAACATCTCTAAAATTAGAAATATCCTGTCTCAGAGTGACGCTGAAAAACTAGTTCATGCATTTATTACTTCCAGGCTGGACGACTGTAATTCATTATTATCAGGAAGTCCTAAAAACTCCCTGAAAAGCCTTCAGCTGATCCAAAATGCTGCAGCAAGAGTCCTGACAGAGACTAGAAAGAGAGAGCAGATTTCTCCTGTTTTGGCTTCCTGTTAAATCCAGAATTCAAAATCTAATTCATGTTTCCATCATTTACCCAGGAATAAAAATGTAATTTTCTTGGATCTCTCCGACTTTTACTCCCTGAAAAAGAAACATACGTCCCCATGGACATCTTTTACTTTAATAAAGCATCACATTTAATGAGAAATGTCAAACTGCGCCTCTGACAGGAGCATTTGTGGCGATGCAGCTTTCTGATCTTTGAATCACCTCAGCTGAAATACTCTGTCCGTCCTTACGGACGACTGCACGGAAATATGAAATAAACATAATCAGGAATATAATCTGCAAATCCGATGAGTTGATAAGCCACCTCCTCCGGCACAATAAAGGGCTTGTGTGGTCCCCTCGATGCGAGCTAGGAAGATTAATCCCTGTCATTCCGTTATGGGACTCTAATCTTATGGGATAACATATACGGAAATCTCCACCTCCGTTCACGTTTATCCGCAAGCTGCAGCACGAGGTGGACAGCAGGGTGGAGGTCCTGCGTTAAGTGTGAGGTCACTCCGGCTTATCGTCACCTTTTCCATCTGTTCCCTACGTTCTCTCCGTGCCTCTCCTGAACTCGGACGAGCTGATCAGGTCACGCGATAAATGTCATGATTTATATGATGAGTAAAAGTTGTAGGTTATCAGAAGAGAGGCACCTCTCCATCATACTAGCACACCAGTCCACGCCCAGAGCTGTGGACTGGTGTGGGACCCGGGGCATGGGGCGACTGCTGGAGCCAGTTTTTGTGTTTGCTTTCAATCTGGAGTCAGACCTGATCTAGACCTGGTCTCAGTCAGACTAGGTCTCAGTCGGACCCGGTCTCAGACCTGGTCTTGGTTTTGTCTGTTGTCCTGGAGTCAGACCCGATCCTGGACTTTGGGGCTAGTTTAGTTCTCTGCTTTAAATCTTGTTTTGGACTTCGGACCTGTATCTGGACATTGACCCAGATACTGAACTGGTTTTGGACGTGGTTTGGGCCGTGTACTTGGAGATGGGACTGCTCTCTCAAACCTGGAGTTGGTCATTTGGACTTTAAACCAGTGGGTCTGTTGGTGCTGGATAAATACTTTCCCCGAGTTTCTAACTTGATTAAACAGCTACCAGCACAGGGACTTTTTGGAGGCTTTTTTCCTGCTGCGAGTGGAGCAGACAGAAGAAGCTGGAGGTGGAGCTCCTATAAATGTGTGATCGTGGCTTTAAGCTGTCCCAGGTTAATTCTCTGGGGTGTTTCTGAGTCTAAATAAATCCATACAAGCCCGGCTCATTCCCACAGCAGTGGGTCACAGCAGTCTGGCTCCAGCGAGCTAAATGAATAATGAAACACGCTGAAAAGGCAGAACTAAACAAGCTGCTGAGCAGCAGCGTCGCTTTGTTCTCATCATTAATGTCACTAATCCTCTGAGCCCGCCGGCTGCACAGCTACTCTTAATCACTGGCGATCCAGAGACCGCCGCCCCCGATATCTGGAGGCGGTTTCTCACCCGCCAGTTAGAGCGAATTATTAACTAGAATGACCTCTGATGACCGGCTCAAACTTTCCACACAAAGGACTCATTCAGACCCACAGAGCCCTGTCCGACACACGGGCAGGTGGAGAGGACAGGTGGAGCAGACAGGTGGTCAAAAGTGCTTCAGATACACAAACAAGCAAAACACACTGAGGAGAAAACCTTACCCAGCTCCTCACCTCCACCTTTAACATAAAATCAACACTTAAAAACAGGGTGAGAACAAACCTCCACCTTCGTCCTTATATTTCATTGTGTTAGCAATAGGCTAAGATGTTAGCTCTGAGCTAATAATCAGAGCAGTGAAATGAAGCAGTGCTTAAACACCTGCACAGGTGTGCGGACACCAGCCTGTGAGAAACGAACACTGCTGCTGATGTTTACAGCATTTCAGCACTCGTGCCGTCAGGCAGGAAAGCAGAACGAAAATGGAAGAAAGATAAGCTCCACGTTTCTTACCAAGTGTTTAGAGATTGTCTAAATAACTATCAGCGCACCATCAAGGTAGAAAGAGCAAATTATTTCTCCAAGATAATCTCTGGTAATCCTAAAGTTCTATTCAACACAATCAACTCTGTCCTGCACCACTGCAGCCATATCTGAGACGGCCTCACACGAAAGTTCTTTACTGAAAACATTGATGATATCCGAGCACATATCCCACTCCCATCCCAAGACCCCTCTGAACCACCTGCATGTTCATTCCTTTTCTCCGAATTTAAACCAGTTTCATTATCCCATCTCACTGATATAATAATGCACATGAAACCAACTACGTGCCCCTTGGATGTGTTACCTACACCATTTCTCAGAGATGTGCTGAAGACAGTCGGCCCTAACATCCTCGTTATTGTAAATAGCAGCATCTCAAATGGAACTGTTCCTCATTCGTTTAAACAAGCTGTTGTTCAGCCGCTTCTAAAAAACCTGGTTCAGACCCGTCAGTTCTTGGTATTTTCAGACCAATCTCTAAGCTGCCATTGTTGTCTAAGGTTCTTGAGAAAGTCGTCCTCCACCAACTTTCCTCATTCTTAGACACACTAATATTCTGGACAAATATCAGTGTGGTTTCAGAGCCTTCCACAGCAGAGTCTCTACTGAAGGTGTTCAATGATGTGCTTCTAGCTGGTGACTCTGGAAAAAGCACAGTTGTCATCCTTCTAGACCTGAGCGCAGCCTTTGACACTGTCGACCACACAATCCTGTTAAACCGTCTAAAGACGTGTCTGCATTCGAGGCTCTGCTCTAACATGGTTTGCCTCTTACCTGGAGAGCAGATCCTACTCTGTGATGCTGGGTAACAAATACTCCTCCCAGCTACGCTCACCTGTGGAATACCTCAGGGCTCTATTCTGGGCCCGGCCTTGTTCTCCTTATACATGCTCCCATTAGGCTCCATTTTTCAGAAACACCAGATCTCCTGTCACTCCGATGCAGACGATGCACATTTCTACCTCTCTCTAAAACCAGGTGCTGACAGTACGCTGCAGAAAGTCTCAGAGTGTCTTAGCGACATACATTGCTGGATGTCTCTGAACTTTCTCAAACTAAATCACGACAAAACCGACATGATAATCTTCGGTAAGCAGGACTCTGCTAGTCTCATAAGAAACGATTTGGGCCCATTATCAGCTCGTGTACATCCCCACGTAAAAAATCTTGGTTTCATGCTTTCCTATCGTCCCGTCTTGACTACTGTAACTCTCTCTACTTAGGCATCTGTCACTCAAGCCTGTCCCGCCTCCAACTTGTTCAAAATGCAGCCGCAAGGCTCCTGACGGGTACCAGAAACAGAGACTATTACTGCGATACTCGCATCTCTACATTGACTACCAGTTAAATATAGAATCGATTTTAAGGTTTTATTATTTGTTTTTAAAGCTCTCCATGGTTTGGCTCCAGGTTACATTTCAGATCTTCTTAGCCTGCACCGACCCACTCGATCTCTGCGCTCCTCCAGTCAGATGCTGTTATCAGTTCCACGCTCCCAGTTCAAATCTAGAGGGGACAGGGCTTTCTCCATTGCCGCCGAGACTCTGGAACAGCCTTCCCCCTTTCAGTAAATCCTCTTCATCCTTGGAAGTCTTCAAATCGAATCTGAAGCCCTTCCTATTTTCCAAGGCTCTCTCTGACACCTCTTTTATTCTGCGATTCTGGTCTTTTATCTCATTGGGTAATGCTTGCATGTATTTTATGTTCACGTGTGCTTGTGTGTGCTTGTGTACATTTTTGTATATGTATTTGCATATATGCATGTACACATTTTTTTACAAACATATATGGATGTCTTACAATGTTTCTATAATGTTTTCATCTCATCTATTTTAATTCTTTTTATTATATCATCCCTCTGTTCACCACTTTGGCCGACACTTGATGTCTTTTGAATGTGCTATATAAATAAAGATGACTTGACTCCGATGGGCGGAGAAACCCCATCACATGACAGATGAGCTGCAGGTGAACCGAGCTGACGAAGAGCTGGAGAGGTTGGGCACGAACGCTACAGTTTTATTTTAAAGAAAGACGCGGGGACCTGCTGCAGAGAGCTTCATCCAATCAGACGCTCGGACCGGAAACAGCTGGACGGTGTGAACATGGGACGATGGACAGATGTTTCCATACTTTCTAAAATAGATTAATCAGTTTAACATTGATAAACGTGAGACTCTCACACCGCCCTCAGCTGTGGGTGGTGTAGGTGTTGGTCTGAAAGCTCTCCGGTGAAGCTTGGTGCTGCCTGTGGTTAGGAGATGACTGTTCAGGACCCTGTGTCCCTGCAGAGACCGATGGAGGCGCTCTGCAGGGGCGGAGGTGTCCCTCTCCGATGTGTTATTCATGCCGGCAGCCTGGAAGAAGAGCCTCAGTATCCTGCAGCGCGGATCTCCTCGTTAGCAGGAGGGATCGAGTTTCCTCGGTGAGGCCGTCGGCTCAGATTAAAGGTGCTTATGGTAATTGAATCCTCACACGGTGAAAGTGCAGCTGAAACGAGTCGACACATGATACGACTGTTTCTGTCGGAGGAACGCACAAACACGTCCTGCTCCACTTCAAAGGAAACTGCAGCAAAGCAGCGCTCAGACCCGCCTCCAGATTAACCACCACGAACCTGGTACCACACTGTCAGTTTATCCAACACACACACACACACACACACACACACACACACACACACACACA
>NW_024582583.1:358173-365140 GCF_018398535.1 Haplochromis burtoni
AACACGGCGCTCAGCAATCTGACTAAAAATGTTTGAGTACGACTTTGCTACGGAGCCGCACCGCGTTACGGCTGCCGTAGTCAGGAGCCTCGCGGAGTGATACGTACTGCGCTTCAGCGTAATATCACCGTACTGTGTGCGTATAAGGACCGTAAACGGCTCCTGGTCAGAGACGCGGTTACGAAGAGGATTTCAAACTCCAGGCTGTCGGTCACGCAGGAGAAGTTAAGAACAGAGCAGCTGCTTGTTGTTGTGCTCAGCGTCTGTTAGTTTACATTTTGACTGCACAGTTGTGAGCTTTTTGTTATGCACAAAACAACAGTTTTCTTTTATTTATGGAGCATTATTATTTAATAAATGCTGATAATTTATTTCTGAGTAATTGTTTCTTGTACATCTGCGCTGTGTGTTAATAAAAGTGCCTGTGTGACATTTGGGACACAGCTGTGACTAAGAACTCTGTTTGTTCTTACTTTATGGCTTAAAAATAAATATCGAGATATATATCGTATATCGCCATCCAGCTGTCACCGAAATCCAGCAGATGAAAGCTCAGGGTGGGACGCACCGGGCTGGAGAAACAAACACAGCCAGCAGCAGCACTCCCTGAACCGAGCGGTCAGATGGCGAGCGTTAACAGGTAACATCTATAAAATGATCGATCGGGGAAAACCTCAGTTTGATCTGTGACTCGTCCTAAACCCACACAGATCAGACTCGAGGTCGTGTTTATGAACGATAAATCACAGCTGCTCGGGTTTATTTCAGCCTCGCCATCGCTCCGGTTTATTTTGGTTCAGTTTGTTACGGCCGACGTCAGGTGACTCCGAGGGTCGTCGTAGGTGCAGCAGAGCTCCGTGTGCAGGTGGAGCAGCCGGGTGGCTATTTTTAGACACGAGGAGAGAAATTATTCAGCGCGATCGCAGCTTTTCATTCAACTGCTGCTGACAAAGGAGAAGAAGCAGCCGTCCTCCTCCTCCTCCGTCAGCTTGACAGGTGGATCTGAGACCTGTGCAGGCTCCGCCCACAGCTGATATTGCACCCTGAAGATCAGGCGCCGCTCTTTCTCTTTGATCAGCTGCTGAGGATCCACACGGCAAACATCTCCATCTTTGTTTTCAGCAACTCCGCACGCGCTCAGTCTGCCACTGACATCACAGAAACAGACACCGCGACATCAACCGACACCCCGGCACCGCCCCCCTGCGACTGACGTCAGACGCTCAGACGAGTACACGAGAGATCAGTTCTGTTTCCCCATCAGCATCTGATCAACTTTAATCATTTTGTTGTCATGATTAAACAAATATCAACAGAGCAAACACAAAGAAATAAACTGGAATCAATTAGAGGAGCAAAAGATGTAACAGCCGGATGACATAAAATAAATGAACAGAAACAAAAGAGTCTGTGTTCTTTTGATTTCTTTATCGGAAATGTTTTTCACGCTTCAGTAAAAGTAAAAGTTTGGATTTCTGGTCCTTCTTTAGGTGAAACCTAGTCAGGAAGCAGCAAACAGAGCGCCACAATAACAGTTCCAGGTGTCAAATAATGTGAGAAACGTCCACCAATCAGGGCCGCTCGAGCACAAACTACAAGCTGATCATCAAACACGGTTATCCAATTAGCTGCCCCGTTTAAAACCAGCAAAAGGAGGGGGGGCTTTTTCCTTACCTGTGCCCCGGGCCCCGTTTCTCTGTATCCGCCCCTGTCCGTAACCTTTCACTGGCTCAAAAAAACGCGGTTTAATCTGCGTTAACGGGGGGGCGGAGTCAGTGTTAATGACGAAAGCACTCCAAACACACCTGCTTTACTTTCGGCTGCTCCGCGAACCCCGCCGCTCGCCGTCGGGCTGTCCGGTCTACGTCACAGTATCACCGGAGTACCGACTGAAAGTGCGCCCGCTGCCCCCGGTCCTCGCTCCGCCGGCGCTCACCTGTGTGCGGCTCAACATGGACGCAGTCCGCGGAGTTCTGTTCCGTCGGAAAGTCTGCGGGCGTCCCTCCTCCTCCGGTACTCAGTAAACGCTCTAACGGGCGCAGAGCTGCCGGTGAGCTGCGGTGTCCGCGGGCTGAGTTCGTTAGCGGCCCCGGAGCTGAAGGACTGGACTGAGAGTGTACTGTGAACGGGAGGGCAGGGCGGCGGAGCCCGACCGGCAAGCTCCGGGACACACGGAGGAAGTTTGGTCAGACCACCACAATAAAAGCCCGCATTCGCCAAATCCTCAAAATAAAAGCCCGCGATGGTCAGGGCTGCAGAGGTGAATCTGATGTAACGCAGACACACACCAGAGTGACGACACAGATTTAACTGTTAGGATTTATTTTATTATCATAACAGTTAAAACTGCTGCTCGGCAGATCTGTGTTTGTGCTTCTGCTTAGTTTTTATTGTTTCCTCTAATCCTAACCGTGAGTTAGGAGACAGGAGAGCGTCCTGTTTGAAAATTTCATTTCGTTTTAATGAGTTCAGCTGTTACAGCTGGAGGTCCATTTAAACCGCGTGAAAACAATAATCTGAATGTTAGCTTTGACATTTCTGTGTCCATCTGTGCAGTCACACACAGTAAGAGAATTTTATGCAATGACACATGAACAGTTATGTCATTGATGCTCAGCACATTAATGTGAGCCCAGTGATATTGTACTGCACAGTGTTCCAGTGTTTGTAACAGAGCACAAATACAGTCAATAAAACAACAGGTTTACAGTTATTCATGAAGACAAGTGAAAAAGCTGCTCCCTCCTTTAGCTCGCTCGGTATTTTTCCCTGTAGTGTGACTGTGTGCAGGTGTCTGTGACAAAAATAACACTTTAGAAAAATCAATGAAGATCTGAGCAGGTTTATGATGCTTTTATTTACCAGCAGGACAGGAAGCAGAGACTCTTATTATTGTTAAATTGACTGTAGAGCAGCCGTGTGTGTGTGTGTGTGTGTGTGTGTGTGTGTGTGTGTGTGTGTGTGCGCGCACCTCCTCCTCTCCCCTGCTCCTCCTGTCCTTGCTGTTTACCAGCTCTCTTCCTCCTCTTCCTCCTCCTCTCTGGGGACCTCCGCCTCAGCGCTGCCTGCTGACTCGGTGTGTGAATGTGTATATTCCAAGAAACCGGAAAGACGAAGGAACAAGCTGCACAACAGGACCGAGTCCACCTTTACCTGCGATCTGTCTCAGGTGCGGAGGTCATGTGACCTGTTTACGAGACACGAGAGCAGCAGCAGGACCTCGATGTCACAGAGGCTGACCCCGGGAGCCCCGCCCTGAGAGGAGAGCGTGTTTAGTTTTGCCTGCTGTGAGTCGCTTTCTATCCTTTCAGTGATATTTAAGGTTATTCAGTTTAACCACGATGCCTCCTCAGCACCTCCCAGCTGACGTGCAGCTTCCTCCTGGATGGAGGTGCCAGGGCAGACCCAGCTCAGCTGTGCTTATTTTTAGGCTGCGGTGCCTCGACCTGTGACCTCTAACCTCCCAGGTGTGAGGTGTTTACAGCCAGCTCTGAGCTGTGACCTCTGACCTCTGAGGCCTTTACAGTCAGAGTTTGAGTTTACAGAGACACAAGCGACTTCCCTCACGCTCACTCTGCTGTCCTATCGTGCATGTCCAGCCTGTCCTGTGGCGCCCCCTGCTGGTGTTTTATTAAATCCAGGATGTAGAGTGGAGGTGACAGACGTCCTGCTCCTTTGTGGAGGCACTCATTGATCGTTGTGAGCGGCTGTGAGCTGCAGGAGGAAGCAGAGAGCATCTGTGCTTCATCCTGATGATGATGAAGCTCCGCTGACAGCATCGTATCACTCGCTGTGTCTCCACGACAGCGAGGAGCTCCGTGAAACACCGCCTGTGTCCAGCTCACAGCTCCTGCTCATCATGGGTCATCCATCCAAGTCTCAGAGCAGGAACATCAGCAGCAGAAACTGAAACACACTCAGCACTTTATCATTGAACTCAGCGATGAGTTTCATACAGTTAATGGCCTGTCACGCTCACCCAGTCGTGAAGTCTTTGAAAAACTCATCAGAAATGTGATTATGGAAGAGACTGGACATCAGCTGAGTCCAATGCAGTTTGCACAGAGCCCCATCAGAGGAGTGGAGGACACGTGTTTGACTGTACCGAATCTGAGGCTCAAACATGTGGAGAGTAAAGGGACTATTCCTCCTCTGCTCCTAATACAACACAGCCCCAGATTTTAATCAACAGACTCTTAGTCTGAAATCAGGAAAACCTGGTGGGCTGGATTTGACACTTTTTAACTGACACATCACAACGAGTGGGAATAAATGGGGCTCTGAATACTAACGCATCGTGTCATCACAGTCCATCACGGACTCTGAAGGTACGAGACACGGCTGCCCATTGAGTCCTCTGAGTTTTGCTCTAAACATCTTCCACCTAAAGCCACTGAGTGGGTGCAGACTGCACTGATGCTGGGGGGTAAGCTCATCATCTCCCGGTGGAAGGCCCCTGCCACCCCACCTGTTACTCTGTGGTAGCATCAGCTAAGGAGGCTCGCCGCACTAAAACGTCTGTCATACAGGCTTCTGAAGGAAGTGGAGTGCTTCCACCTGATGCGGGATCCTTCAGAATAAAAGGATCAAATTAAAACTCAGAGTGGGACAGACACTGGGATCCTAACGGCCCTGAGTAGCACTGCAACATCCACCCCCAGGCTTCTTCATCCAGCTTGCTTGCTCTCCTGGCAGCAGCAGAAGCAGCGACATGTGTCACCATATGTTTAAATAACCTCCAAAAACAAATGTTATTTTCAACCACATAGTGCGTAAAGTTGCACTGGTATAGTATAGTGACCATTCAATATTTTTTCTACTTTAAATACAAAAAGTCTGAATGAATTTAAAAACACACACAGAGCAGACAGCACGTCTGTCGACCTTTGACAAACACACGAGACGAAATAAAACAGCTGAAGTTACAAAGGTGCTTTTTGTGCTTATAACATATAAATACTATAAAATACAAATGTGATGACGTCAAATTACAGAAACAAAAGTCTAGGCAGTGACTATAAAACCAGCTGAGCAGTCACAGGTTCACGTGATGAGTTTAAAACACTCTTAACTTTGCAGTGGGTGGTACAGTAGCACAGGTCCTTTAGCCTTTAGCAGCGTTTTGTTTGACAGCGAGTCTGAAACTCCCGCTGTCACCATATTTTTACCACTCTGGTAAGATATAAACACACGTGCTCTGTGCAGGTAGAAAGTTTTCCAGTTGGGAGGGGTCTCCCATATGGAAAAGATCTAAATCTTATAAAGTTTGTATCTGTCTCGTGTGAAACTTGTATGAAAAGCATACAAGAGTGAAAACACATACAAGACCCCTAGAAAAATTATATAAATGAAACTTGTATGTTTTGGATACTTACTAAAACAATATATGAAAGTGATGAGAAAGTGGCCACTTTATAATAAGCCTGATATGACTCACTATATGAAGTAGGCCACGTCTGATGCAAGTCTTTTCTATTTCTTTTCCACATGGGTAATGATGCATTTGCAGCATGTGGGAGAAAAATGACTCTCGGTGAATTAAAAGACAGCTTAATATTTCTGTGGCAATTTGTACTTATCAGTGAGGATAAAGTCATTTTAACCATCGTACGTGGGAAACCTCAGCATACATGGAGCATATTCGATATATCGCCACCCCTACCTTAATGCAATAAGAAAACATAGATTACTTTAGCATGAGACAGTTATTTTAGATATTTTTAAAAGCATAACACAACACACTGTTTAGATCGTACAGTTTTCAGCTGCCATCAGCACAAAGTGCTGACATGTCAGGTGTTCATGGCGAGCAGGTAAAACACTGGTGCTGCAGCATCTTTGGAATATGTCTCCATCTATTATGATTTTATTTCACCAGTGTGTAAAGTTGAAAGTAAAACGTCAGATAAAATGGCGACACTTGCATTCCCACTTCAGGCGCCCACACTGATCTTCCAAAGGCCTCCTCTCCAAAAACCGTTGGCTGGACAAACTGGGTGCACAGTTTTCATCTCATTCATCCTAATACAGCAGAGATGAGGCAAAGTGTGACATCCACACAGAGTCCTTCTGTGACACCACCTTAAAGGGAGGGGACCAGAGACAGCTTATAATAGGGTGGAGGTGAAACTGAAACCATCAGTAAAGTTCACACTGATCCATCACAGCTCAGCTGCCTGACAAAGAAGAACATGGCCTCTTCACAGCAATGTAAGTACATTTACAAATGTTAGACATCTGTAAATTTGTTAAAAACACAAATTTTCTGTAGGACTTTTAGGTCATAACTTTGGATAAAATGTCAAAAAACGAAGTTTGACTTTTTTTTATAATCTAAAAAATCCTGACAGAAACTTTCAGTCTTATTTTTGAATTTCATTATTTTAAAATGTAGATTTACAGGAAGAACAATGAATTGAAAAAAAAAACCCTAAAAACTAAAACTGTCATAATTTCTAAAACAGTTTTCAGTGGAACCATATCCCTGAATGTATTTCCTGACTTCCTCGTACTAAGGTTTAGTTCAGCTGTGAGACTTTAGCTCAGTTTGGAAACAACAACCAAGGTTTTCTGCCTCCCTGATTGTAAGTAACACCACCGCACTGGCGTTCCTTACCACTGCCACCAACTTTGTGGAAGCGACGCAGAAGACAGGGTAACCGTGGAGGTCGGCTCTTCAATCTGAGAATCTGGATTTCTTGTTTTCCCCATGAGCTTTGCGCCATTGGTCGATCCTGTCCGTGACTCTTGGTGCCGTTGTGTGCTTCGGACCCGGTGGACTCCTGGTTGGTTCTTCTTGTGGGATCTCTTGAGAAGAGTTCTGCAAAATCCCCTCCTCTTCGACATCTGCATTGGCACGGAGTGGACCGAACAAACCTCCGACCAGCAGGGGCGGATCTAGAGAAATTTTCTTAGGGTGGCAAAATCAAAGCCCGCCCCCCCAAACACTCATGCAGGTGGTTACATG
>NW_024582583.1:373154-380496 GCF_018398535.1 Haplochromis burtoni
GGCGACGCTGATGCGGATGCGGAGGCCGGACCCGGCGACGCTGATGCGGATGCAGAGGCCGGACCCGGCGACGCTGATGCGGATGCAGAGGCCGGACCCGGCGACGCTGATGCGGATGCAGAGGCCGGACCCGGCGACGCTGAGGATGCTGGAGCCGGACCAGGCGAAGACGATGAGGCTGCAGCTGGACCAGCCGAAGCTGTCCCACGTAGCTCTGATAAGACTGGACCTGATCTCGCTGTGCTGCGATGTGTAACCAGTGGCTTCTGATAAGATTAACAATGACCCCCACAGCTGGATCTGACACAAAACTGTCCTCTCAACAGGCATTTATCTGGGGAGTAAAAGGGTCTCTGAAGCTCCAGCTGTTCTTTCTTTTATAAACAAAACCTTTTCCTTAAAAGTTAAAACAGTTCTCATTAAAGTGGCCAAGGCGGTCACAGCTGAGCAGTTAGCACTGTGCAGTCACCAGGGATGGGCACTGATAAGTGATTGGATCCCATTATCGACATAACTTCCTTATTGATTGTCATTGGCTCCACTGTAAGAGTCTCCAGCATCTCTACGCATGCTGTGGGTCACATGTTTGTGCAGGTTGGAGGGATTTCCCCTCTTAGCTTAGCGTTAGCATGCTACCTGTGCCGGTGCTTGCAAAGAGCTGAAGCTGTGTTGCAACATGATGCAGTTGTTTTTGTCCTGGAGCAGGCTCCACTGCACCATCACATTTATGTGCAATAAAAATAAAAGTAATGCCCACTTTCCCCCGACACACCGACTGAAATCAGCTGATCGTAGCGAGAGCAAGAACCGATGAGCGGGACCGAGAAGCAGGCAGATGAATGAGGAACCAGGAGAACGTGATGAATGCAGCCATGGTTTCCTCTTTAAAACCACCTGTAGAGTTTTCTACATGTCGCTGAGATTAACCAAATTGTCCTGCATAATAACTGAACATGAAATCCTTTTTATTTATCTAAGCAGATGATTTTCAATCCTTTTATCAACATTTTATTACCATGAACTGATTCTTTTTTACATGTTTTAAATACACAAACCCGAATAATCTCAGCCAGGGCTCCATCTATCCTGACATATGTGGACATACCATCCTGTAGAAAACAGAATCGTCCCGCATTCAGAGAAAATATTACGCGTTTCTTATTGAGGTGAAAAGGAACAGTTTGTCCCGTAATTCAGCTACAATGAAAAAGACACAAAGCTGGAGTTATTCTGTGTCTTTGCTGCACAGCTGCCTCTTCTTCTCTCATTCTCCCCCCTCCCTCTCCCGTTTCTACTTCAATCATGAAACTGATCAGTGATCAGCTGATCGGCTCTCTTGTTTGTTTATCGCTCACTTTGCGCCAGAAAGAGGAAACCAGCGGATGTCGCACTAAACAACAGCAGCACGTTTAAGCTTGATCAGCTGTTGTTAGAATTTATTTAATATTAATTTCTAGTATCAGCTGATGTTTGCTGGAGCCACAGCTGTAAAGCTGCTGGTCATGATGGTTTGGATATGTGATGAGAGGGAAACATGAAGATGAAACCAGGAGATGTCCTTACTGGATCATCAGAGCTGAACAGGTGATGGAGAAACAGGTTTACCTTTTAGGTGACATGGATGAGTTGAAGTTATGAGCTGTTTCTGAGAGACAAATAACACCAGGATCCTTTTCTAGGTAGCTGACAGCTGGTAACTGTGCAGGGGCGGGTCTAGCAAAGTGTTGCCAGGGGGGCAGGTAGGGCATTAACAGGGAGAGGGGGGCACAAAGAAATACTTTTCTTTCTTATTCTCATTTAAAATGTCTCACTTTTATTAAATAATTATCTGAAGCTTACAACAAACGTTTTTATCTGATGTAAAATGTATAGAAATCATACATATACCAACAAGACTGTACATCACTGTCACAACAGCGTCTGTTTTCATTCAAAGGCTTCATGGCTTTAATACCTGGGGGGGCCGGTCTCTCGTCAAAAGGCCAATTTTTTTTGTCCCAGTCCAGCCCTGGGCACAACACGCAGTGAGTTAATCTGAGAAGGTGCATTAACAAATAAATGGCCGGGCCAGCGGTGCACATCGCAAATCAGCTCGCATAGACACATTAGTTGTGCCGCTTCTTAATGACAGTATCTTAACTAACAACCCAACTACCAGGTTCAACTTGTAGTTGGCTAAAAATAACTTGCTAGCTGGCAGTTTTATCAAGAAATGTTGAAATTTCCACATTTAGACACTTCAAAAGCTTCAGACAGCAGCTTCAGCAGCTTACGGCTCAGCGCAGCATCAGCACCACGGAGATTCACGGATACATCCGAAGACTCGGAAGTCTCGGAAGCTTTAATGAGCAGCTGGTTTGTCTCGCATTAACTGGCTGAGTTAATACCAGTTAATGCGACATCGAAGCAGCTGGAATCCACAGCTGTGCGTGTTCATGGAGCTGCATGTTCACCTGCTGGACATCACTACCTGACAGGTTTAACTGTCTTCAGAACATTGCAGAGGCCTTATTGACAGTGTTTGGCTCTACATGTCTGAGTGAGCAGGTTTTCTCTCACATGAGTCCTCAGGCAGCCTCTGAATGCTGGACACTGGGAGACCTGTGTGTCTGAGTGGGAGACCAGAGATCACAGTAACATGTGTGTCCCTGTATTAACAAACATGCCAAATTGGCCCAGTTTATTTTTCTTATCATTGTCGTAAGGAGGCCATAAATAGCATTTGTATTGTCTGTTGTTCAGTTCATTTGCTGTTATGGATAAAAGTCTTTTTCTTTGTTTCAAAATAGCTGAAAACTATTCGCTGCCAACATCTGTGAACAAATATAATCCTGTAAAGTTGTTCTATACAGTGTGTAACTGTTCATATAGAGCGTTATTACATTTATTGCTAATGCAGTCATACAGCACACTGACGTCTGAGGAAACTTTAGATGCACTCATCATCAGAAAGGTTGCCGACTCCTGGTCTACAGTAACTCGAACTTTGGAGCAGAGATGTAGTTCGACCCTTTGGTCTGCTGCCCCCTGCTGGTGAGAGGTGTTCAGTGACGCTGTGTCAGAGTGGCTGTTTCTGATCACGTGAACACTTTAACTTTCTTTAATCATTATACTCGTTATATTTTATCTTGAAACTTTTTCCCCCCAAGAATTATTTTCTTATTAAAATCTTATTGACGATCCCGCATTTATTAGTTCTCTTTTTCTCTTGTCTTCGTGTTGTTATTTCCTGTTTTATTTTGGTGATCCCTGTGTGTGTGTTTAGAGTTTCAGTTGTGTTTCCATCGTGGAGCGCAGCTCTCAGATGTAACTCTGGCTGTGAAGCTGGATTTGACAAATAAGCGATTAAAGTTTACGTTTTTAAAAACATTTTTAGCGCCGTCGTCTGTCAGTACACAACTGTTTGTCACCAGCATAGATGATGTCATACTGCTGGAACAGGCAGCTCGCCTTCTACAGACCAAGCAGGTTGAAGACAAAGTCAGGATTTGAATGGTCCAGATGCTGAGGAGGTCACAACTGGTCCGTTGAGTCTCTGCTTGCACATTGCTCTGGGATTGAAGCCAGGTGAGACTAACCTAAGCACAGAACTCTTTCATTCTGGGAGGTAAACTGGGGTCCTCAGTCGGAGACGACGTGAACAGGTATAAAGTGAAGCCAGAAGATGTCAGCGGCGTCCCCCATTTGAGTGAGAACTGGAGCAGAGGCGTTTCATCTCTCAGATTCTGGTAACTTCCACGTGATGATTGCAGCGATGGTTTAAAATGTCTGACGAGCACGCTCAGACCCCCGACTGGACTCCTGTTGATCGAGCTAACACAGAGTTATGTTGAACATTTTGTAGCCACGCCCCCTCTCTGATGTCACTAACAGCGTCTCCACCCATCGTCCTAGTCTCAGCTGCTGGTTTCTTTTCCACACTTAGTTTTATTGCAGCTCACATAGACAGAGGGAGCCGGCTCAGTTCACACAGTTTATTGTTTTTACATCAGGAGCCTGTAACCAAGGAAACGCCTGCAGGATGTAAACAGTACAAAATAAAGGCACTTAACTTACAGCTGTGAGCTCCATTAAATAGCTTCTCTTTGCTCTTCTGTACACGTATTTACAGACATGGGACAGCGAAGGAGACGAAACACGCAGGCCACGAAGTTTAAGACCAAACCGACAGATTTAAAACATTGATGTTAAAAACAGAAAGGAAAATACGACTAAAACACAGGAAGCTGCTCCTTCACAGTAAAACACTCCGTCTGTGTCTGCGTGCGTCACTGGGAGGAGCTGCGGTCGTTGGCGACGTCCTGCAGGCGGCGCATTAGAGCGTTGGAGTCGGGACAGACGCGTTTGGGCGAGGCTCCTTCCTCCAGAGCCATGCCACGCTTCCTGGTCGGAGTCTCTCCGGTGCGGATCATGCTGTTGATCTCCTGGAGACGCTGAAGGGTCAGAGGTCACAGATTAGTGTTCAAAGCTCTGTCGGGCTGAGCTGCACATGCTCAAACTCCTGACTCTTTGATCTCGGAGCTCGTTTATTAAACTGTTTCAGGGTGACGACGGCGTCCTGCAGGGGGGACCATTTTATCGTACTTTCAGGAATCCCTCCATAATCTGACTTCCTGTTTAAAGATGTTAAATAATAACACTTGAATATTGATGAGCTACAGCTAACCTGTGTCCGCGTTCACATGGACCTGTTTAAATAAAGTTAGAGGATGAAGCACCTCGAGACGACCGTTGCTGGGACAGGAAGCTGGTTTTACGCTCAGTTTCTCAGAAAACATCAGAGGAACACTTTATTTTGAAAAGCCAAACTGTATCCTGTATAATAAACTGTTTGAACATCATGTGAAGTTATAAACGGACCTCTGACCTCTGCCTGCATCACGAAGCCCAGGTACACCTCAGAGGTACGACAGACTCTCGCTCGTTTTTCTAACCACCGCTGCCGTGCGCCGGCGCCGGCGGGAGAAGCCGAGTGTAAATCGACCACTGAAGGTTTTAAAATCATGAGAACGTTTCAGACACACGAGGAAAGCAACAGTTTGGTTTCCGTACGAGAAGAAACAGCGTGGCGTCAACACGTCGTTACGGATAAAATAGCTGCTGTGAACGTGAGCAGTGACTCGTGTGGGGGCTTACGTTGGGGGGGCTGCTGCAGATGTAGTAGTGAATCTTTTCCCTGGGGGTCATCAGTGAGGGGGCGGAGCCTGCCTTGTGAGGCGAGATGTAGATGGAGTGTTTGCTGGACAGAAGCATCCGGCGGGGAGAGCCGGTCCTCACGGAGGGGTACGGACACAGAGGGGGGGTCTCGACCTGAGCATGAGAAAAACAAAGAGGTCAGGAGAACGATGCTGTCACGCCCAACCGTCAGCCTCCGCCTGGGCTGTGTTTGTGCTGCTGGAGCCTTTTTAATGACATTTATTGATATTTAAACATCTTGGATTTAAAATGAGTCAAGTTTAAATGTTTGGTCCAGAAGTCTCATCATCAGCTTCACAGACACTAAGCTGCTGCATTAATAATCAATAATGTTATTGATCAGCTAAATGGCTCCCAGCTCAGTCCACGTACCCCTGCAGACAGCGAGTTTGGCGAGTATTTCAGAGCGAAGGGCGTCATCTGCTTGATATACACGTTGTTGTAGAAGTGGATGAGGTCCCCTCGCTCCTGCTCCTCCTCCCCGGCATTGGCGGTGGACGTGCACGAGGTCTTGTTGGAGGTGTTTGTGGGCGTGGAGGGGGCGCTGCCGGGCTGGGGGGTGGGTAAGGTGCTGCTGGAGCGAATAGGGACCGGGCTGACGTCGCCACCTGCTGGAAGGAAGAACAGAGTAAGAGCACAATGACGGCACCTGAACACAAAGATGGCCGACGCTGTGCTTCTGCTACAAGAACACAGAGGTCGTGTCCAAATTCATGGGCTGCATCCTCCTGAGGCCGCATTTGTAGACCGATTACGTCACAGCGACGTGCCGAAGGCTGTCCAAATTCGTAGACTCCTCCGAATGCAGCCGACAAATGCGTCCTCCTTTTCCCCGAATTTGAAGGATGGGTCGGGTGTGTCCTTCGTGGCCCACCATATCCCAGAATTCATAGCGCGGCCCAGCCAAACTCCAGTTTCCAACAATGGCGCCGCTACTAAGTTTTAAAATTACTCTTACTAATCTTTCTGGGTCACAAAATAAACTTTTAACATATTTTCAGGGAGAAAGTAGCTGTGTAAACATCAAATATCTGCTCGGTTTATCAAGATATCGCATATTTGCAAAAGTGCTTCGACGTTTTCGGAGACGTCTGCTACCCACCAGCTCGAAGCTAGCCGGGAGCTCGAGGGTTACTGATGCGCGCCGAGAACGGCACAACTCCCGGCACATCATTTTCAGATCACCGCGGACTTTCGCTGCTCGGGTTAAACGTAATATATAAGTCACTTAGACAACCTAAAAATGTTATTGTTGGGCTTTTTTCAGTGTTTTGTTTGTTCGTGAGTAAATCGGTTTGGCTGAGATTAAAGTTATTAGATTAGATAAAATAAAACTTTATTAATCCCCCGGGTGGGTTCCTCCTTGGTTTTCACACAGCTGACTAAACGTCAAACAGAAAACTGATTAAACAGAAGTGTGAGACGGTCGAGAATTTACCCAGTGTCCTGTTATATTTTAGATAGCAAGGAGCAGACGGCTGAGTTTATTAAACTCCACCGAGACAGCGGTGACGCTAATCAGAAGGCTAGACCGTCCAATTTCCCACGGCCGTTTACTTCCGGCCTACCCGACCTTCTGAGGACCCGGCCCACGTAGACCGCGAAGGCCGGGTCCTCAGGAGGATGCAGCCCATGAATTTGGACCGACCAGCAGTCTCTGAACCCCATAGCCGAAGGCCGTCCCAGATGCCCCATGATTGCAGGATCTAACTCCTAGCGAACGCACGTCAGATTGAGTGATGAAACTGCTGACAGCAGGAGCATGTCATTGACGCAAGACACTGATGAACGTCATAAACAGCAGAAAAGGACGATCCGGGTCAGACGTGGGCTGCAAGGTGGCTTGCAGCAGCATAAACACACGGAGAGACGCAGGTGTGGAGTCTGTAAGCTAACCCTGAGGTTAGCATCGCCAAAAAACAACCGGATTCTTCTGCAGGAGCTTAAAATGATCGCTGTGAGAAACTGAAGGTTTATAATGCTTTTATAATCGTAACTGAACCAGACCACCTGACACGCACACTAACATGCACCGTTAACACACACTGCTAAAACACAGAATAACACACACACGCTAACACTCACAGCTAACACACACTGCTAAAACACACACCACTAACACACACTGCTAAAACACAGAATAACA
>NW_024582583.1:381517-406799 GCF_018398535.1 Haplochromis burtoni
CTAATACACACCGCTAACACTCACAGCTAACACACACTGCTAAAACACAGAATAACACACACGCTAACACACATCGCTAACACTCACAGCTAACACACATAATAACACACACGCTAACACTCACAGCTAACACACACGCTAACACACACCGCTAACACTCACAGCTAACACACAGAATAACACACACTGCTAACGGAGTTGATGTTTCCACACGTTTGAACCGACTGAGCATGCTCAGGGAGGTCAACCTCAGGATGAGGTCATGTGTCTGTACCTGCGTCCTGGCTGCCGTCTGTGAGCGGGTTCGGTTTGTTGGTGCTGGAGTGACGCCTCCTCCTCCCTGAGATCAGCACGCTCCTGTAGACCTGAAACACGAACACAGAACATCGGAGAACATCAGCAGCAGCTCGTCACCCCTCGTTTTTCCTCACACAGCAAGCTGGAGGGAGGAAGAGTTCCTTACATTGCTGCTGGCCTGAGGCTGAGAGCGGTAACACTTCATGATGTTCTGGAAGGATCTGTCCTCTTTGGTCACCTGACAGAAGCAAACAGGTCACATGTTACTGGAGCACAGAGCTCACAGAGACGTTCCTCCTGCAGCACCAAGTCAAAGACGAGCAGAAAAGCTGAAAACAAGCGTGCTCAGCTTCCTGTTACCAGAGAGTCAAGAGTTGAGTGACAGTAAAGCTGGAGGCAGAGAGTTAACCCTTCAAAGCTCCTGCAGGTCAAGGTGGGATACCTCTGGCCTTTCTGAACTGAACCTGCTCTTCTTCTTTGTGAGTCTCAGAACATCTCTGAGCTCGTTGTCACGACGATGAAGAACCTGACTGACCTTGGCCATGACGTAGACGGCACACATGAGGAGCTGGTCCAGGTGTCGGTCCATCATCATGTCCGTGCAGTGGACCAGCGAGTACTCGAAGCAGGTCCAGATCTTCCTCCGGAGCTCCGGCATGATGTCCAGCCGGGCGCACAGGTCTCGGAGGCGGACGCTGGCGAGGTGGTACACCTGGGAGGAAACGCTGCAGGTAAACGAATCACACCTACACAGCGGAAGCAGAGCCGCACTGAGCATGTGCACGAGCATGTACCTTCCTGAAGAACAGTGACAGCGAGCCCTTCCTCAGCGCGCCGCCGGCCGGTTTAGGGGCCGGCTTGACAGTGGCTGGTTGCACGGCGATGGTGCCGGCGAGCGCCTGCGGGGGCAGCGGCTGCAGAGCGGCACCAGCCTGTCCTGTCACGCTCACCTGCACCGGGATGAAGGTAATCCCTCCGCTCTCATTGGCTATCCCTGCAGAGAGGTCAAAGGTCAGAGGGTGCCGTTTCTCACCTTCACCTTCAGGCTCGTGTTTTCTGATCCTCACCCTGCACCGGGATGGTCACTGTCTGCCCGTTGTTGGCGGTCACGGTGGCAGTTGCCATAGTGACCACAGTCTGTCCCGCCGGGATGGCCGTGACGAGGCTCGCCTGGGTGGGCTTGACGACAGCAGTGCTGGCGGAGCCACTGGAGGCGAGGCCGGGCTCGCTGTCCACGGGGTCAACAAAGAGACGGCGGCGAGCCGTGCTGGCCGGCGGTGAGCTGTAACGGTCCAACAGGGTGGTTGGGGAGGGGGACACACCTGTAGGAGGAAGAGGAGGGCCAATGAGCTCCAAGAGTCCTTTAGCCGCATCAGAAGTCACACACACACACACAGTGTGCAGGTGTGACAGGTATCAGGTGTGTGACCTTTGAGCGTGCTGCTGCTGCTGAGCTCGGCGCCGTGGCTGACCGGAGTGACGGGAACGCTGCCGGAGCTGCTCTCATCCTGCTGCTCCAGGTACTGAGGAGGCATCACCTGAAACACACACACCTGCTGATGAAACACACCTGAAACTTTGTTCAGCCAAACAAGAAGAGGAGAAGCGAGGACGAGACTTTCACGCAGCAGGCGGGACGTTTTTACGGATCAACAGGACCGGAATCAGCTGATCACAGCGAGGCCTCCTGCAGGTGTTATTCACCCAGAGTCAGAAACCACCAAACATGAAGGTCTGCAGTTACATTTGACCTCAGGACACACGAACAAACAAGCACAAAGAAGGAAACACCGACACGTATATCATCAAACATGGACGGACCTCCTGGCAGCTGGGGGCGTGGTCTTTGGCCCCACGGAGGCTCTCCCACAGCGGGGAATCGCCAGTCCAGGCCAGACTCTCCAGGACCTGCTCCTCCACCTGGTTCAGGTGCTTCACCACCTCCCGAAACAGACCCTGCTCCGCCCGCACCAGCACCTCAATCACCTGCAGAGACAGACGACAAGCTTTCTTCATCCAACTATTCATCCATCATCCATCTAAACATCATCCATCATCCATCTAAACATCATCCATCATCCATCTAAACATCATCCATCATCCATCCAATCATCTGGCGTTTTCTGAAAAACAAACCTTGTTAGGACCTACTTTTTGATGAGGGCGTATTGATACCTTGTAGAAGTGATAGGCAGGCAGCTGGAAGATGCCGAGCACGTTGGGGAAATCTCCAGGAGGTCTGTAGGAGAAGATGACGATCTCCAAGCAGCAGGCGAGCAGAGAGCGGTGGAAGATATCCTGCTCCAGAATACACTGCAACACACACACACACACACACACACACACACACACACACACACACACACACACACACACTTTATAAGATGACTTTATCAGTACACGGCTGCATGTGAGATAATCTGAGAAAAACATTCAAACAGGAAGCAGATGAAGCAGTGATGGAGGCTGACATAAAGAAGGATTATTCTGATCTGTGACTCATGCAAAGTTGCTCTGAAAATGGAAATAAGTGTTTTCCCTCACAGACAGGTCGGCGCCGCCCAGAATCATCTTCTCTCTCTCGATGACTGACTCCAGGATCCTGTAGTAGAGCGCCTCTGCCAGGTGGAAGTACTTCACCGCCATGTCTGCGAGGACAAATGTTACTCGGTCACAGCAGGTCGCTCGTGTGCAGTGATGCAAGGCTACGTGCATACCTTTGCCCATGGCCCTGCCCCCGTCTGTGGCGCCGTCCTCGTAGTGCTGGGAGAAGACGTCGAACATGTCGTTCAGGCGCCGGCTGATGGCGTTGCTCGGGTCTCTGGCGCAGCTCCTGGGCGAAACGAGAGCAGGCGTGTTGAAAGGGTCAGAGTTAAAGACGACGTCAGACACGCTGACACGTACCTGAGCGTCTCGGCCAGCTTGGCGCTCGGCCCCTGCTTGGTGCCCGACAGCAGCGTGTGGAGACGCCCCACGCTCTTCATGGCGGAGGAGAGCGGAGACGCCAGGCTGCCCTCCTGCACGTACTTCCTGCCCGTCAGTGGGGTGGAGACTTTCAGAGCCGAGGCCTGGGGGGGAGGTGGCATGTTAGCGAGGTGGGAAGCAAACCAATCAGAGAGCGTAAAAGAGGCAAGGTCAGGTCTTACAGCGAGGCTGGTGTGGAGCCTGAAGGTGGCGCTGTTCTGGTGCTCCGCCCCCTCGCACAGGCAGGGCCCCGGGGTGCCAATGTCCTCGCTCGCTCCCTCGCCGGTGAAGATCCTCTCGTCCAGGCTGCCTGTGGCCAAAACGTGCTCCTCGTACAGGCGGCTGAGCGCCAAACTGAGGGCGAATCAGAGCAGAGGGCGGTCAGCGGCGTCTACGTGCTGTTACCATGACCCGTCACCAGGGGGCGGAGTCAGAAACACGTGGGTCTTTAGTTTACCCCCTGCTACAGGTAAACAGCTCCAATTAACCAACACAGAACGGCCTTCAAACTTACAGACTGTCTCCAAAGTTCATGGGGTCCAGGAAGCCGGTCAGACTGTCCTCCTTTCCTCGGAGAATCTGCCAACGGACACGAGAGGAAGCTGAGTGTAGCGCCAACACGGTTCCTACCTGTGCAGGTACGAAGCTGCTCTATGTGACCAAACCCACCAATATTATTATTCATTTACATTTAATCGTATAAAACTTTAAATGATTTCTGATGTTTGATGTGATTATTATTTATCAGCAGAGCTCTGCAGAGCAGACAAACAGCCAACATGTTAAAGACGCGCTCGCTTTACTGCACTCTGCATCCCTGACGTGTTCAACACCGGGGCTCACACTCAGTCTCAGTTCTCAGTCCCAAGCTGCTCCGACTGTGCTGTGGGCCGGACCATAGTCTTTGCAGGGCTGATTCTGGCCCCCGGGCCTTATGTTTGACCCCTCTGCTTTAACCCAGATCACTAACATGCACTTTTCCAACACCCTCACTAACGCCGCGTGTGAAACACACGCCCGTCATTCTGCTTTTACCCCGTGGAGGGGCTCCAAACCAACAGTGGAAACCTCGCCGAGGCTCTCGAGGCCCGGCACCCGCTCAGGTATGTTCACCTGAGTGAAGGTGTGGGAGGAGGTGGCTCACCCTCTTGTGGAAGAGCTTCTTGATGAAGGGTTTCCAGAAGTGCTCTTTGACCCCTTTGGCCTCCAGGACCAGGCCGTCGTGCAGCCGGCACAGCTGCTCCATGAAGCAGAACGGGCCCGAGGCCGGCCGGAAGTCCTTGGTGCCGAAGTCCTCAGGAAGCCCTGTGGGACGGAGAGACAGCGTTACCATGGAGACATGACAACACACAAATTCTGTTTTAACGATAACATCATTTAAACTTTCATTCCTCGTGTGTTAACCCCACAGCGGCCCCAGGAGGCTCCACCTCCTCAGTCGCGCTGATGATATTGTTCAGCTCTAATCCTGGTTCTACTGCAGCTGATTCAATCCCAGGATAATGAAATCCTGATCGCTGGTCTGTTGGTTCAGCCAGCACGACCTTCTTCCTGTTTAACAGGCAGGTATTTAACCCAAACCTTCAGGAGCGTCTCGTCTCACCTGAGCGGGCTGAACCGCGCCCTCCCGCCTCTAAACGTGCACCTTTCTTTAAATGTTAGTTTCATGCCGAAACGCTGCTCGTGGGCGGAGTGTTCAATGAAGCAGGCGAGCTCCCCGAGTCTGACCTCGCTCGGCTCCAGGGTTGTGCCTGACGGGATCACGTGGTGTTTTGGGGCCTCACGGAGGCGCACAGGAAACCCGACAGGAAGTGAGGGCAGCGCTGACAGAGCCTGCTGCCGGCTCCACCTTTGATTTATTTGAGGTGTGACCCAATGCTGCAGGTGAGCGATAAGCAGGCTTCCTCTGCAGCCGACATGATTTATTCAAAGAACTGGAGACGTTACTACAGCAACCAAACTAAACCGAGCGCGAACAGCACGTTAACAGAGGCAGGAACGATGTGTACGTCAGCCTCAGGACGCCACCTTTGAACTCGGGGTTCAGCAGGTCCTTCCTGGCGTTGCACAGCAGGGCGTTGGTGAAGACGAGGTCGAGGGCGCACAGCAGCAGGTGGTACGAGTTCACCAGGTCGTCGCTGATCATGGGGAAGTTCCCTGAAAGAAGAAGCAGAAACATCATCGAGGTGCAAACCGGACTCATCAGCGTGCATGAGCAGAACCAGAGCCGAGAGCAGGAAGTGAGCCGCACGCCGAGAGCTGGCGTTCCAGCTGAGTGACTGCTGGGACGAGATTGAAGCTTCACAGTTCTGATTATTTATTATCCCATTTCTGCAGCTCCCAACAATAACGCAGAGAAACACCACACACGTGAGCGACAGTGGGGAGGAAAAACCTCCACCTGTCTGTGACGAGCTGTGGTTTGGCACTGTGACGGACTTCTCTGACATCATTAAACAGGAAGTGCTTACCTTTGGCGTGGACAAACAGCACCCAGCAGAAGTTGAAGACCTCGGTCACGGTGCACGGGTGGCGTCTGCAAAACAAAGAGCGCACATAGGTTACCAGGCAGCACTGCAGACCCGCCCCCGCCTGGCGACCACACCAACAAACACCAAAGAACTGAATACTGAGCGGTTAGCATGAAGGTGAGGTCAGAGGTCACAGTCCCACCTCTGCTTGCGGCTGCGGTGCACTCGCGGCGGCTCCTCTGACGGCGCCCTGAAGATGGATTTGAAGATGGGGACGTACTTCTTGAAGATGACGGCGGACACGATGAAGTTCCTCTCCAGCTTGTCGGTGCTCTGACGGAAGTCCGGCGGCAGGTCGGCCATGTCCTGCCACTTCTTCATCTTACTGAAGAACTCGATGAGGCTGAGGAGGAGCAGAGGGCGGGGACATGAGGAGCGAGCCGAGCCACGAAGATGACGTAATAAAAACCTTGTGGTCGCCTCTAAACCCTTCACAGAGCGCACATCCATTTTATTCTATTTTTATTTATTCATCATTTTAAATATTTTGTAGCTGATATATTTAGTTTTCCTGCTCGTTTCCAGCTGTTTGTGTGTCTGAGTGGTTCTCGCGTTCCCTCGCGTTCATAGTCTTTTGTCTATTTCCTGTTTTATTTTGAAGGTCTGCCTCTGTTACTGTGCCTGCTGGCCCCGCCCTGATTCTCTTCACCTGGGTTACCTGCGTGTGTCGTTATGTCATCAGTGATTGTGTTTCTGTGGGTGTGAAGGTGGAGAGGGGCACACCGACCTCATCTCGGAGCAGCGCAGGATTCGGGTCAGAGAGACGTAGTTCCCCTCGGCCGTGCCTTTTCCTACCGTGGGCACAGACGACCTGCAGGCCACGTAGAGGGCGCACGCCAACCAGTGCAGCTCGCTGCCCTGCGACAGGAAACAAGATGACAGGAAGCTTTGCAGACGTTAATGAATAAATATAATTTTTATTTAAAAGGACGAAGGACGCATCGAGGGACGGACAGCACTCTCATCTCCTTCCCTCTCGTTTCCTTCGGTAGTGAACACTTGCTCCCTGAGCAGAGAGCTCAGGCTGTGACGTCGCTCTGTGCCGAGGCTGACCTCCATGATCTGGACCTGAGCTTTTCTAAAACAACTCAGGAACCTGAACCTGAGTTTGAACCCATCCTAAGCAGATCTAATGTAAGAATACAAAATAAGGTTTGACTCCACACAGCCTCCTGTGACTAAAAACACCTATAAATAACTTCAGGTGTACTCCGCCCCTCAGCCTGTGACGACAAACCCCGACCCTCAGGCGTTCCTGGGTATTTAATGGTCACACTCAGTGTACTTAGAGCCATCATGAAGTAAAATAAACCGCCATACTGCTCAGATCCAAGTACTCACAGTACTTAAAGTACTTGTTATGCTGACATTAGTGTAGCACAGTTCTTTATTATTACTGTGTTTAATACCTCGGACTGCTGGGCGGAGCAACATAAACACCACCTTCACCTGATGGAGGAGGAAACACCCTGCAGGGCACCGAAGTACTCGAGTAAAAGTATTCAGATACTTGTTGCTGTAGAAGAACGACAGCGCTACAGTTAAAGAGGCATCCGCCCGCCCCCTGGGGACACGCCCCTGCCCCTGGACGCCGAGACCCGTCAGAAACACGTCACAGAGCCACCTGTCCAGGTGAGCGTGCTTACCTCCAGGGTGAAGTTCCTGCTGATGTTCTCGTAGCTCCCCCACGCCTCCCCGCTCGCCTCCTCGTCCATGTTCAGCGCCCTGCAGAGCTCCTCGAACCCGCGGCGCGCTCTCTGCGCGGTTTCGTCCTCGTCGCTCATTTTCACCGCACTGACCGGACAGTGTCGACCCCGCCGGGCACAGGGGGCCTCCCGCGGCGCGCGGACACGCTATTCACGGGGCTGATGTCCTGAATAACGGCGTTATTACCGAGCACCGGGGCTCCCGGCCTGCGAGGCCATTTAAAAGTCCTTTGACTGACAGATACGCACGCATGCGCGGCTGCCAGCCACAGCGTCAAACGTCACGTCTCAGCGTACGTGCTTTAGCGAATAGCACAAATAACGTAGCGGGGCCCCGCCCACTAAGGGTGCGTAGCTGAGTGTGAGTGGGTGAGCCCACCTGTCAATCACACTGGTGCTGCTTCCGGTTGTTTTGTGTTTTTCGCCGGTGTGGCGCTCCGCTCGCCCGGAAGTCCATCTGAAAAACGTTAAATTATAACTTTTGTAAAATCTGTGATCGGTAAAAGGCGGGAAACACAAACCTGTGCAAACGTTTAAATGAGCGCCCATTGTTCGGCTCTCATTAAACTGCTGCACAGGTCCTCACAGTGCAGTGAAAGCGAAGGATGAAACCGGACAAAGACTCAGCTGTCAGAACAACCCAAATAAAGCTGCTCAACCACGACATTAGTGTGTGAAAGGAAAGCAGTCATTATATCTCAGGAGAGTTTGATAGATTAATGCTGCAGTTACCACAAAACTGTGACTGTGGGCAGCAGATTAGACCCTGAGTACATCCTGGCTGTGCTGTAGCACTGTACACACAAACCCTTCAGATTCTTTAATAATCAGCTGAGGCCTGAACCACACCGCCTGACTGTGGGTGTGTGGAAATCAATGCAGATGACAGAGATCATTCACTAAACAGCAGATAGGAACCCAAACGAGTCATAAAAATAAAGATGTTAGTCAGAGTTATTGCACTTTGTTTATGTGTTGAATTAAATCTCAGATTCTATAAATTGATTGTAGTTTTGTTTAGAATCTGGAGATGACTCTACACCTTTAAATATCATCACTAATAAAGGTCTTAATGAACTTAAGACTCGTGCATTTGTCTCACAGTCCTCAACAAAATGTTATTATCATAAAGTTAATTTACCGTTAATTTGAACACGCAGAACTCACGCACACATTTCTTCACCTCATGCTGGATTTTCTGCGATGCAATCAAGTGTTAATTATTGTAAAGTTTTAAATGTTTCGTCTTCTTCTTGCAGCGGCTCCTTTCAATAAAGTGTTAAAGACAGAATAATAGAACAATAAACTCACTTAGAGACTGAAGTCATCACTTTAGGAATGTGTCAGAAACTCAGACTCATTATAATGATCTTACCACCATTTTTTAAAGCTACTGAAAGCTTGCAGTGCTGATATAAACTCCATCCTGAGATTAATCTTTGTCGATTATCGTTGCATTCTCTCTGTCCAGCTCAGCGGCTCACATCGATGTAGAAACATGCATCTCGTCTGGAGCGACGGCCTTGCAGGTCTCTGTCACTCGTTGTTTAACCTCGTCTCCTTCCTGTTCAGCCGGCCGCACAGACGGAGGTTCCTTCTTCTGTTGTAACACGCCATAGTCACATGTTGTCACATGTTAAGAATTCTGAAGTCTCCTTCAGATCCTTTCACATATGTGTGCATCTTGTACAGTCTTTGATAACTCTTCCTTCTTTAAAGTAACAGGAAGTAATTTTCTTGTGTTTTTACGTTGTTTTCTTGGTCTTTTGTCGCCTATTTGAGTGTTGTTTGGTTTTTAAGGTCTGTAGTACACTAACGCTGGCAAGTTTATCGCCTTATTTCCGTGGATCTTCAGAACTGTAATTTTTCCAACTGTCCTTTAAAGTTCATCTCTATACATCAGGCTGCAGTGTGCTGTTGGTTCCTGAATGAACTGATTTGTGTTTTTAAGGTGAGAAAATTATTTAAAGGTGCTACCCAAACATTCCTCTGACTTTCTCGTTCCCATCTTGCCTGAATCAGACTTGAAACCAATGACTGAGACCAGAATCTCATCACTGAGGTCAGAGGTCAAGCTGAGCAGGAGACTCATTATCCAGTCAATCTTCAGAGGACTCGCCCCCTGCTGGACAGCAGCGGGACTGCAGGTCGTCAAGGTCAGTGACCGAACTCCTTTAACACACAGCTGCCCACCGCCAGAAAGACCTCAGCTTTCACAGGATGGACACAAGCCAACCACACACAGCGCCACCTGCAGGGCCTTTTAAGAATTTTCTATCTCTTTGCATTTCTGCTGACCATACTGTTAGATATGTTTCATATGCTGTGGTATAAAATGTGACACAAGGAGGCCGTTTAATGATTTTCTAATAAAGTTTCACTCATCAACTGACTACCTCATTAAAATAATCATCATATTAATCAATTCAAGTAATTTTATTTTTGTTATGCATCATCATGAAGAAAGCTCTGTGTAGTGGCAATTCCTTTTGTTTGACAAACCAAACATCCCACAATTAAAAGTCCACAAGCCACTGCTGCACTGAGATACTATTTCGTACGCAGGCGAAAGAAGTCCACTGTCCAAACTTTAAAGTTGCGTTTTTATGGTTTATTCATCCAGTTTGGCAATAACAAGATCCATTTTTTGTTACTTCCTGCTGCTTCTCCTGCTCTGGTAAAAAACCACAGGCCCACCCCAGTGCATGCTGGTCCTATACCAGTCTCTCTATTTATAGAAACAAAATGGCCCTACAGCTCTTATTGTCATGGTTGCGGCTGTGTGCAGGCTGGATGAGGACCCAATCGCAAACTCACGGAGGCAGGAATTAATTTAAACTTCACAGCTTTATTGCTGGACAAAAACCATACAAACTAAACTGGAAACTATAACATGTTACACGGAAAAACACACGGCCATGGATGAGGGAGAACGCGACACAGAACTGAGGGAGACGCAGACATAAATACACAGAGGGTTAGCGAGGGAAGTGGGAGCACACGGGGAACACAGGTGACACTGATAATCATAACAAGACACGGCAGGAGTGAACGCAACACTGACGGGAGACGGGCAAAGTAAAACAGGAAGTACAGAGGTTCAGACAGGAGGAGAGAGAGCACGGGGAAAACACAGACATAACGGGCTGGGGAAAACATGGAATAAAACACAAAGAGAGACGAGGGCTCACAAATACACAGAGGGGCACACAAGGGGTAAGAGTCACAAGGGGAAAACACTTAGGGAACAACGTAACAGGGCAGCCCAGGAAACATGGCCTAAATAAGGAGCAAAATACAAAAATACATGAAACTAAGAATACTGGGCCAACATGGCACAGGATCATGACACTTATTGACTGATTTAACAAGGTAAAATCAAACAAATAAAACATTGAAACAAATATTAACCTACAAATAAACTTGTAAATAAACCCCAAAATATAAGTAAACTAACAACAAACTTTAACTAATTTCAAAATAATAAAAAATAAAGAACAGATAGCTCCAACACTCTGTAAAGTCTCTCCTTCATCCTGAGCTCAGCTTCAGCTTAAACGCTCCTCCCACTGAGGTGTTGACAGCGCTCTTCCTTGCTCACCTGCAGGAGGCGCCGCTTCCAGCAGAGATGCAGACAGCTGCAGCTTCAGAGGCGGGAGGCGGTCTGCGAGCTCCCACCATGCCCCAGGTAGAGCGACTGCTGAGGGGAGGCTTGGCCTGCAGGGGATGCTCACCTGGAGGGAGACACCGTACAAACGCCCTGAGACGGCCCGAGGGAGAAAACCTGTTTGCAGCTCCACAGTTTCATTTTAGAAGAATTAAATAAATAATAAATAATAAAATAAAAACTTTTCTTCAAGTGCTGAGAATGAAATGTTTGAATAATATTGGAAAATGTGGATGTCTCAAAATGACTTTCTTAAACTCCATAAGAAACATCATCAGCAATAATGCTAATGATTAAGCTAGCACTTTGGTGACAGTGGGAAAGAAAAACCCCCTTTTAACAGGAAGAAGGGAGATGATGACGATGATGATGATGATGATGATGATGATGACGATGATGATGATGGTGATGATGATGCTGCTGCTGATGAGAGTGATGATGATGTTGATGAGAGTGATGATGATGATGATGGTGGTGATGATGATGATGATGCTGATGAGAGTGATTATGATAGTGATGATGATAGTGATGATGATGATGATGATGAGTGATGATGATGCTGCTGCTGATGAGAGTGATGATGATGTTGATGAGAGTGATGATGATGATGATGGTGGTGATGATGATGATGATGTGATGAGTGATTATGATGATGATGATGTGATGATGATGATGATGATGATGATGATGATAGTGATGATGATGCTGCTGCTGATGAGAGTGATGATGATGTTGTGAGAGTGATGATGATGATGATGTGTGTGATGATGATGATGATGCTGATGAGAGTGATGATGATGATGAGATGATAGTGATGATGATGATGATGATGATGATGATGATGATGGTGATGATGATGATGATGAGATGATGATGATGATGTATGGTGATGATGAGACTGATGATGATGATGATGATGAGATGATGATGATGATGATGAGATGATGATGATGATGGTGATATGATGATGATGATGGTGATGAGAGTGATGATGATGATAGTGATGATGATTGGCTGATGAGAGTGATGATGATTTGTGAGAGTGATGATGATGATGATGATGTTGATGATGATGATGGATGAGGTGATGATGTGATGATGATAGTGATGATGATGATGAGCGATGATGATGATGATAGTGATGATGATGCTGCTGCTGATGAGAGTGATGATGATGTTGATGAGAGTGATGATGATGTGATGGTGTGATGATGATGATGATGATGTGATGAGTGATGATGATGATGATGATGATGCTGATGTGATGATGATGATGTGATGATGATGATGATGAGGTGATGATGATGTGATGATGATGATGATGATGATGATGATGATGATGATGATGATGATGATGATGATGATGTGATGATGATGATGGTGATGAGAGTGATGATGATGATATGATGATGATGATGATGTTGATGAGAGTGATGATGATGATGTGATGATGATGAGTGATGAGAGTGATGATGATGATGTGATGATATGATGATGATTGATGATGAGAGTGATGATGATGATGGATAGTGATGATGAATGATGATGATGATGATGATGATGAGAGTGATGATGATGATAGTGATGATGATGATGCTGATGAGAGTGATGATCAGAAATCAGAAAGGGTTTATTGCCAGATGTTGAGCAGGTTTACAACATTAGGAAATTGCTGCGGTGCTTCAGTGCAACATACTGTCATAAAAATATAAAAATAAGAATAAGAATTAAAAGTGCTAAGTGGATAGATATATACATGATATATACATGATACAGATGCAGGTGGTGATCAGTGCCAAACATGGAATGATGCAGTGAACACAGCGTAGGGTCATGTGTTAGTGGCGGGGACAGTCATAGTGGTTATTGTTCATGTGTCCAACAGCAGAGGGGAAGAAACTGTTCTTATGGCGAGAGGTTCTGGTGCGAATGGACCGGAGCCTCCTGCCTGAGGGGAGCAGGTCAAACAGACTGTGTCCAGGGTGAGAAGGGTCAGCTGAGATCCGAGCTGCACGCCGCAGTGTCCTGGAGGTGTACAGGTCCTGCAGAGATGGGAGTCTGCAGCCAATCACCTTCTCAGCAGAGCGCACAACACGCTGCAGTCTCTGTTTGTCCCTGATAGTGGCTCCAGCGTACCACACAGTGATGGAGGAGGTGAGGATGGACTCGATGATTGCAGTGTAGAACTGCATCATCGTCCGTGTTGGCAGGTTGAATTTCTTCAGCTGCCTCAGGAAGTACATCCTCTGCTGGGCTTTCTTAATGACGGAAGTGATGGTGGGCTCCCACTTCAGGTCCTGGGTGATGGTGGTACCCAGGAAGCGGAACGAGTCCACAGAGGTGATGGGGGTGTCAGTCAGGATGATGGGGGGGAGTGGAGGCTGTGTGCTTCCTGAAGTCCACAATAATCTCCACTGTCTTCTGGGCATTCAGCACCAGGTTGTTGTGGCTGCACCAGGACACCAGACGTTCAACCTCCCTCCTGTAGGCAGACTCATCCCCGTCCGAGATGAGTCCGAATAACGGTGGTGTCATCTGCAAACTTGATTAGCTTGACAGACTGGTGGGTGGAGGTGCAGCAGTTGGTGTACAGGGAGAAGAGCAGAGGAGAAAGAACACAGCCCTGAGGGGAGCCGGTGCTGATGGTCCGGGAGTCCGAGACATTCTTTCCCAGCCTCACGTGCTGCTTCCTGTATGATGATGATGATGATGAGAGTGATGATGATGAGAGTGATGATGATGATAGTGATGATGATGAGTGATGATGATGATGCTGATGATGATGATGATGATGATGAGAGTGATGATGATGATCTGATGATGATGATGATGATGATGATGATGATGATGATGATGATGAGATGATGATGATGATGATGAGAGTGATGATGATGAGAGTGATGATGATGATGATGATGATGATGATGATGATGATGATGATGATGATGATGATGATGCTGCTGCTGATGAGGATGATGAGGCTGATGATGATGCTTATGTGTGGTTTTTCACTTAAACAGCACCAGACTGGGAATTATCGTAGTCTGTGGGGGTTATGTTGGTTGGCGGTGGCCGGGCTAACAGGATAGAGCAGCTTCCTCAGTGATCTTCGGCGTTCAGGGACGCCTGTGAGCAAACGCCACCATCTGTCAGCGAGCTGCTCATTTACACGTGCAACTCTACACCTCCTCGGATTTTAACCTGCACCGTTGTGCTTCCAGTCAAACATGAAGTCAGATGAGCTGCTGAAAGTGCTGAAAGACACTAAAGAGTTTTTTCTGCTTTCTGAAGACATCACATCAAATTATGGGTCAAACGATTGATTGGCTTCAGATCTATTGATTGTGACAGTGATCATCACACAGCATCTCCCAGCGAGTCCCATTTCCTAACCTCTAGTTTAAAGGATCTCCTGATTCTGCTCCAAATGTCCTGAATCTGAAAAGCTGAGTTTTGATCTTGTGTCTTTTTGGTGTTTCACAGAAGAAGGTCCTGAGTTCATCATGGCCGGGGTCTTTCTGTGTGGAGTTTGCATGTTTTCCCTGTGGTTGCGTGGGTTCTCTCCCACAGTCCAAACAGATGCAGTTAAGTGGGGGCAGGTTAACTGGTAACTCTAAATTGCCCATCGGTGCGAATGGTTTTCTGTTTCTATGTGTTAGCCTGGCGACCTGTCCAGGGTGTACCCTGCCTCTTGCTGATGCGGAAGAGGATGCATGGATGGATGTTTTCCTCTAAAACCAGTTCAAAAATAAAGATATTCCTTTTTGAGGAAACTTGGCCATCTTTAAAATGACAGAATGAAGATTTTAGAGTTGAAAACGTTATTTTCTGTGAAAAAAAAGTTTTTATGAGTTAATAATTTTCAGCCTTTTCACATGTTTGGAGTCTGTGTGGAAAGAGCTCCAAACTTTATTTATTCTGACACAGCTGCAGTAGCTGGATGTAACTGGTCCCAGTCCTGATCCTCGTCCCGGTTCCAGCTGCTGCTTCAGGCTCTGAGCGTACTCACATAAAAAAGGTCAAAGGGTCATGTGACTACCATGACCTGGTTGTAAATATGTTAGAGGGTTAGACCAGCTGTTGGCTTCAAAACGACGTGTGACAAGCAGATCGCCTCCACTGTGGGCGGAGCTTTAAGATCCCTGCTACACGATGTCTGCCTTTTGTTTATCATTTCAGCTCAGTCAACAACAAAAAATCTCTTAAATCTATTTTATTTATCAATTTTATTATTTGTAACTTCATTGTTATGAACTCCGAGTGGAGGGGCCCCTTTTGAGTATGTACCCAGGACCCCCCAGGCTCTAGGACTGCCACTGTGTCATCTGTGGCTGCATAAACGAGACTTACAGATAGAAAAGTTTAAATGTTTTATATTTATAGTTTATGATTTAAAAAGGACACATAAGTGTAAACGTGCCAAACAAGAAACACACCATCAGACATAAATGCATAAAATCACATCATAAACCATCAGTGTAGTGTAAAAATGATCTGTACACATTGATGAGCTGCTGTGACGTCACAGCTTTTAGGAACGATAGCTGTGTCCCAAACGTCGCTGCATCCTCCGGAGGCCGCATTTGAAGGCCGATTACGTCAAGGCTGTCCCAATTCGTCAACTCCTTCAAATGCGTCCTTTCATTTCCCCGAATTTGAAGGATGGGTCGGGTGTGTCCTTCGTGGCCCACCATATCCCAGAATTCATAGCGCGGCCCAGCCAAATTTCAGCTGCCAACAATGGCGGCCGCTACTAAGTGTCACGGTATGGCATGGCACACCGTGGGGATGTGGGGAAGGAGGACCCAGGCGCGGTACTCTGTGTATAAACAGTGCGTTTATTTACAGTGATGGTAGAAAGTAACAATAAATCCCCGTGTTCTCCCAGACTCCCGTGTCGTGTCTCCCCGTGAATAGTCCGTGTTTCTGTGCTCTCCGCTCCCGTGTCAGCACCCCCTGGTGCTCGCTGCTCCCGTGTCTTCCACGCTCCTCCTGCGGGAAACAAAAGACGCAGCCGTCAGGACACTTACAACTGCGGGCATATACACACACACACTAACTCTGTAACAGGACGACTAACGTGGAGTCTCATGCAATGATCCCGCGTCGGTGGGAGCTCCAAGACTCTCCTAAGTAGCTCCCCCGACGAGCCCTGATCAGCGGCAGGTGTGTGGCTTCGGGTGTGGCCAGTCCTTCCACAGGGCCACACCCCTCAGGCCTGCAGGTGGCTGAGCTCCATCCTCCAAGCATACCCGCAGACGTACACACACACACACACACACACGGAGAAGAGCAGCAGCAACACCAAAATACATATAATAATGATAATAATAATATAATACATAACTGCTCAGGGATCCTGGGTCGCCCAATCCCAGGACCCTGACACTAAGTTTTAATATTACTCTCATTACTCTTTCTGGGTCACAAAATAAACGTTTAAGTTTATATTTATATTTTCAGGCGAGAAAGTAGCTGTGTAAACATCAAATATCTGCTCGGTTTATCAAGATATCGCATATTTGCAAAAGTGCTTCGACATTTTTGGAGATGTCTGTTACCCACCAGCTCAATATCAAGCCAGGGGGTTCAATGATCACTCGAGCCGGCGAGAGCAGCGGACTCCCGGCTTCATCGTTTTCAGACCCCCGCTCTTTCGCTACTCAGGTTAAACATGATATATAAGTCACTCGGATAACTCAAAAATGTAATTGTTTGGCTTTTTTCCGTGTTTGGCTGAGATTAAAGTTATTAGATTAAATAAAACTTTATTAATCATCGGGTGGGTTCCTCCGGGATGTTCGCACAGCTGAATAAACCTCAAACATCAAAGTATGAGACGGTCGAGAGTTTACTCCAGTGTCCTGTTATATCTTGGATAGCAAGGAGCAGACGGACGAGTTTATTAAACTCCACCGAGACAGCGGTGACGCTGAAGGCTGGACCGTCACATTTCACAGCCTCGCACTAGACCGCGAAGGCCTGGTCCTCCGAAGGATGCAGCCGACGTTTTGGGACACAGCTGATGTCACACTGAACATGATGATGCCGCTCTGTCTCTGCACACTCTAATGTCACAGGAAGGTGATGCCCAGCAGGGGGCGCTCTGAGCAAACAGACTGCAGGCAGCCTCCCCCTCTGCTTCCCGCAGCATCGCCTGCCATCGCCTCTAACGAGGTTTCACAAAGTGTGAAGCAGGAAGCAGACGTTTCAGTCGGCTGTGCAGGTTAAAGTTTCAGTGGCTGTTAGTCTGGGCAGGTTGGTTTCACTGCAGAGGGTCAGAGGAGGGCGGAGCTCCACATCACCTCCATCACACACGTCAACGCATCAGCACCACAGTTTTCTGCCAGTTTCCAGCTTTTAATCGTCACGCTTGTGTCAGATAATTGTGGTGATCATGATCTTTTATTTCTCAGTATTCTCTGACACGATTAACGGTCAGGTTTACCTGTGTCCACCTGAGAAGGCGAATAAAAGAGAAAAACAAAGCTTCAAACTTTCACCTTATTAAAGCAACACGAAGAGAATAAATGAAATATGATGGCTGATGAAATGAAATGATTTCATTTACTGGGGCAGGTGGAGAGGAGCGAGCGGAGCAGAGGGTCAGACGGCGGGGATGCAGGCTGAAACGGCACTGCAATCACTGGAGATTCTGGGTAATTTTGAGGGATGGCGTGTTTGCAGGAGCTGCAGGGAGCCGCCTGCTGGCCGTCCCAGCTGCTGAGGAGGAGGAGCTGCGTGGCAGGAGGTGGCAGGAGGGTTTGAGTGGCATCACCAGGCGACAGCTGCCGGCCCACGGCTGCACCCCTCGCCGCCTCGCCAGGATGCTCCTCACCGTCTGACAGCGTAAACACACAGCTGGAAGCTGGTAGAGGGGAGGTGACGGGGAGTCGCTCGGGGGGGCTGAGGGACTCTGAACAGGCCGGGAGGTGAACCCGAGCTGTCCATCTGGCACCGTCAGAGGAGGCGCAATTAAACGTATTCCTCAGACTTTCCATCATATAAATTATTATTATTATTGTTATGTGAGGTCGCCACCATCAGGGAGAATAATAATAATGGATTTATATAGCGCTTTTCAAGGCACCCAAAGCGCTTTACAATGCCACTATTCATCACTCTCACACACTGGTGGAGGCAAGCTACAGTTGTAGCCACAGCTGCCCTGGGGCAGACTGACAGAAGCGAGGCTGCCATATCGCGCCATCGGCCCCTCTGGCCAACACCAGTAGGGGTAGGGTAAAGTGTCTTGCCCAAGGACACAACGACCAGGACAGAGAGCCCGGGGATCGAACCGGCGACCTTCCGGTTACAGATACGCTTCCCAACCCCTGAGCCACGTCGCCCCTTAAAGAAGAAAACTACATGTTCAGAGAGGATTCATTATAAAACTAACAATAACACAGCACCGTCAGCATGCACGTAAGACCTCGGTGAAGTCCCCCATGCTCTCTGCTCAGAGCCCACTCAGTGCTCACATCTTTGGAGCCATGATGGTGTTTGTCTTACAGGCATTCATAGAATCACTGATGGTTCTTACAGTTTTCAGTTGAGTTTCTAAAACAGAGCCGAGCTCGTCAAAGCTGAGCTTTTCTCTGGGTTCAGTTTGAAACAAGCAGAAATCGATAAACAAATCTGATATTTGGCACCATCGCTCCCTGAGCCTGGTTCTGCCGGAGGTTTCTTTTTGTTAAAAGTGAGTTTTTCCTTCCCACTGCCACCAAGTGCTCAGTCAAAGGGTGTCTCTGACTGATTGTAGGGTCTGTACAGTATGAAGCACCTCGAGGTGACTGTTGATAATTAAATTGAGTCGAAAAGGGAAATTATTTCTGGCCTCAGCTTTGATTTCTCGCTGTTTTCCTGTTCATCGTGCTTAAAAATAACAACAATAATAACAATAACAATAATAACAATAACAATAATATAACAATAATCCTACTACTAATTAATCAATATATATATAAATAATAATAACAATAAAATAATAAATATCATATATATTAAATTAATATATAATAATATTTTATAAAATAATAATAATGATTAATAACAATATATTATTATTAATATAACAATAACATGAATAATATTATTATTAATAATAATATTATTGTTATTGTTATTATTAATAATGCAATAACAAGTAACAATAATTAATATTATTGTTATTAATATTAATATCTATATTAATACATAATAATAATACAAATAATATTAATAACATAATATTATTATTAATAATAATAACAATAAACAATAATATTCATTATTATTAATAATAATATTATTGTTATTATTAATATTAATATTATTATTAATAATAATAATAATAATAATAATATTAATAATAATATTAATAACAATAACAATATTATTATTATTAATAATAATAACAATAACAATAATATTAACAATAATAACAATAGTAACAATAATAATAATAATTTATATGATGGAAAGTCTGAGGAATACGTTTAATTGCGCCTCCTCTGACGGTGCCAGATGGACAGCTCGGGTTCACCTCCCGGCCTGTTCAGAGTACCTCAGCCCCCCCGAGCGACTCCCCGTCACCTCCCCTCTACCAGCTTCCAGCTGTGTGTTTACGCTGTCAGACGGTGAGGAGCATCCTGGCGAGGCGGCGAGGGGTGCAGCCGTGGGCCGGCAGCTGTCGCCTGGTGATGCCACTCAAACCCTCCTGCCACCTCCTGCCACGCAGCTCCTCCTCCTCAGCAGCTGGGACGGCCAGCAGGCGGCTCCCTGCAGCTCCTGCAAACACGCCATCCCTCAAAATTACCCAGAATCTCCAGTGATTGCAGTGCCGTTTCAGCCTGCATCCCCGCCGTCTGACCCTCTGCTCCGCTCGCTCCTCTCCACCTGCCCCAGTAAATGAAATCATTTCATTTCATCAGCCATCATATTTCATTTATTCTCTTCGTGTTGCTTTAATAAGGTGAAAGTTTGAAGCTTTGTTTTTCTCTTTTATTCGCCTTCTCAGGTGGACACAGGTAAACCTGACCGTTAATCGTGTCAGAGAATACTGAGAAATAAAAGATCATGATCACCACAATTATCTGACACAAGCGTGACGATTAAAAGCTGGAAACTGGCAGAAAACTGTGGTGCTGATGCGTTGACGTGTGTGATGGAGGTGATGTGGAGCTCCGCCCTCCTCTGACCCTCTGCAGTGAAACCAACCTGCCCAGACTAACAGCCACTGAAACTTTAACCTGCACAGCCGACTGAAACGTCTGCTTCCTGCTTCACACTTTGTGAAACCTCGTTAGAGGCGATGGCAGGCGATGCTGCGGGAAGCAGAGGGGGAGGCTGCCTGCAGTCTGTTTGCTCAGAGCGCCCCCTGCTGGGCATCACCTTCCTGTGACATTAGAGTGTGCAGAGACAGAGCGGCATCATCATGTTCAGTGTGACATCAGCTGTGTCCCAAAACGTCGGCTGCATCCTTCGGAGGACCAGGCCTTCGCGGTCTAGTGCGAGGCTGTGAAATGTGACGGTCCAGCCTTCAGCGTCACCGCTGTCTCGGTGGAGTTTAATAAACTCGTCCGTCTGCTCCTTGCTATCCAAGATATAACAGGACACTGGAGTAAACTCTCGACCGTCTCATACTTTGATGTTTGAGGTTTATTCAGCTGTGCGAAAATCCCGGAGGAACCCACCCGATGATTAATAAAGTTTTATTTAATCTAATAACTTTAATCTCAGCCAAACACGGAAAAAAGCCAAACAATTACATTTTTGAGTTATCCGAGTGACTTATATATCATGTTTAACCTGAGTAGCGAAAGAGCGGGGGTCTGAAAACGATGAAGCCGGGAGTCCGCTGCTCTCGCCGGCTCGGTGATCATTGAACCCCCCGGCTTACTATTGAGCTGGTGGGTAACAGACGTCTCCAAAACGTCGAAGCACTTTTGCAAATATGCGATATCTTGATAAACCGAGCAGATATTTGATGTTTACACAGCTACTTTCTCGCCTGAAAATATAATTAAACTTAGTTTATTTTGTGACCCAGAAAGAGAATAGATAAGTATTAAAACTTAGTGTCAGGGTCCTGGGATTGGGCGACCCAGGATCCCTGAGCAGTTATGTATTATATTATTATTATCATTATTATATGTATTTTGGTGTTGCTGCTGCTCTTCTCCTGTGTGTGTGTGTGTGTGTGTGTACGTCTGCGGGTATGCTTGGAGGATGGAGCTCAGCCACCTGCAGGCCTGAGGGGTGTGGCCCTGTGGAAGGACTGGCCACACCCGAAGCCACACACCTGCCGCTGATCAGGGCTCGTCGGGGGAGCTACTTAGGAGAGTCTTGGAGCTCCCACCGACGCGGGATCATTGCATGAGACTCCACGTTAGTCGTCCTGTTACAGAGTTAGTGTGTGTGTGTATATGCCCGCAGTTGTAAGTGTCCTGACGGCTGCGTCTTTTGTTTCCCGCAGGAGGAGCGTGGAAGACACGGGAGCAGCGAGCACCAGGGGGTGCTGACACGGGAGCGGAGAGCACAGAAACACGGACTATTCACGGGGAGACACGACACGGGAGTCTGGGAGAACACGGGGATTTATTGTTACTTTCTACCATCACTGTAAATAAACGCACTGTTTATACACAGAGTACCGCGCCTGGGTCCTCCTTCCCCACATCCCCACGGTGTGCCATGCCATACCGTGACACTTAGTAGCGGCCGCCATTGTTGGCAGCTGAAATTTGGCTGGGCCGCGCTATGAATTCTGGGATATGGTGGGCCACGAAGGACACACCCGACCCATCCTTCAAATTCGGGGAAATGAAGGACGCATTTGAAGGAGTTGACGAATTGGGACAGCCTTGACGTAATCGGCCTTCAAATGCAGCCTCCGGAGGATGCAGCCGACTTTGGGACACAGCTATCGTTCCTAAAAGCTGTGACGTCACAGCAGCTCATCAATGTGTACAGATCATTTTTACACTACACTGATGGTTTATGATGTGATTTTATGCATTTATGTCTGATGGTGTGTTTCTTGTTTGGCACGTTTACACTTATGTGTCCTTTTTAAATCATAAACTATAAATATAAAACATTTAAACTTTTCTATCTGTAAGTCTCGTTTATGCAGCCACAGATGACACAGTGGCAGTCCTAGAGCCTGGGGGGTCCTGGGTACATACTCAAAAGGGGCCCCTCCACTCGGAGTTCATAACAATGAAGTTACAAATAATAAAATTGATAAATAAAATAGATTTAAGAGATTTTTTGTTGTTGACTGAGCTGAAATAATAAACAAAAGGCAGACATCGTGTAGCAGGGATCTTAAAGCTCCGCCCACAGTGGAGGCGATCTGCTTGTCACACGTCGTTTTGAAGCCAACAGCTGGTCTAACCCTCTAACATATTTACAACCAGGTCATGGTAGTCACATGACCCTTTGACCTTTTTTATGTGAGCACGCTCAGAGCCTGAAGCAGCAGCTGGAACCGGGACGAGGATCAGGACTGGGACCAGTTACATCCAGCTACTGCAGCTGTGTCAGAATAAATAAAGTTTGGAGCTCTTTCCACACAGACTCCAAACATGTGAAAAGGCTGAAAATTATTAACTCATAAAAACTTTTTTTTCACAGAAAATAACGTTTTCAACTCTAAAATCTTCATTCTGTCATTTTAAAGATGGCCAAGTTTCCTCAAAAAGGAATATCTTTATTTTTGAACTGGTTTTAGAGGAAAACATCCATCCATGCATCCTATTCCGCATCAGCAAGAGGCAGGGTACACCCTGGACAGGTCGCCAGGCTAACACATAGAAACAGAAAACCATTCGCACCGATGGGCAATTTAGAGTTACCAGTTAACCTGCCCCCACTTAACTGCATCTGTTTGGACTGTGGGAGAGAACCCACGCAACCACGGGGAGAACATGCAAACTCCACACAGAAAGACCCCGGCCATGATGAACTCAGGACCTTCTTCTGTGAAACACCAAAAAGACACAAGATCAAAACTCAGCTTTTCAGATTCAGGACATTTGGAGCAGAATCAGGAGATCCTTTAAACTAGAGGTTAGGAAATGGGACTCGCTGGGAGATGCTGTGTGATGATCACTGTCACAATCAATAGATCTGAAGCCAATCAATCGTTTGACCCATAATTTGATGTGATGTCTTCAGAAAGCAGAAAAAACTCTTTAGTGTCTTTCAGCACTTTCAGCAGCTCATCTGACTTCATGTTTGACTGGAAGCACAACGGTGCAGGTTAAAATCCGAGGAGGTGTAGAGTTGCACGTGTAAATGAGCAGCTCGCTGACAGATGGTGGCGTTTGCTCACAGGCGTCCCTGAACGCCGAAGATCACTGAGGAAGCTGCTCTATCCTGTTAGCCCGGCCACCGCCAACCAACATAACCCCCACAGACTACGATAATTCCCAGTCTGGTGCTGTTTAAGTGAAAAACCACACATAAGCATCATCATCAGCCTCATCATCCTCATCAGCAGCAGCATCATCATCATCATCATCATCATCATCATCACTCATCATCATCATCATCATCATCACTCTCATCATCATCACATGCATCACTCATCATCATCACTCTCATCAGCTCATCATCATCATCATCTATCATCATCATCATCATCATCATCTTCATCATCACTATCATAATCACTCTCATCAGCATCATCATCATCACTCTCATCATCATCATCTATCATCATCATCACTTCATCCCAATCGAATGCACTGATCATCTGCGATCATCTACTCATACGACAGGAAGCAGCACGTGAGGCTGGGAAAGAATGTCTCGGACTCCCGGACCATCAGCACCGGCTCCCCTCAGGGCTGTGTTCTTTCTCCTCTGCTCTTCTCCCTGTACACCAACTGCTGCACCTCCACCCACCAGTCTGTCAAGCTAATCAAGTTTGCAGATGACACCACCGTTATCGGACTCATCTCGGACGGGGATGAGTCTGCCTACAGGAGGGAGGTTGAACGTCTGGTGTCCTGGTGCAGCCACAACAACCTGGTGCTGAATGCCCAGAAGACAGTGGAGATTATTGTGGACTTCAGGAAGCACACAGCCCCACTCCCCCCCATCATCCTGACTGACACCCCCATCACCTCTGTGGACTCGTTCCGCTTCCTGGGTACCACCATCACCCAGGACCTGAAGTGGGAGCCCACCATCACTTCCGTCATTAAGAAAGCCCAGCAGAGGATGTACTTCCTGAGGCAGCTGAAGAAATTCAACCTGCCAACACGGACGATGATGCAATTCTACACTGCAATCATCGAGTCCATCCTCACCTCCTCCATCACTGTGTGGTACGCTGGAGCCACTATCAGGGACAAACAGAGACTGCAGCGTGTTGTGCGCTCTGCTGAGAAGGTGATTGGCTGCAGACTCCCATCTCTGCAGGACCTGTACACCTCCAGGACACTGGGGCGTGCAGCTCGGATCTCAGCTGACCCTTCTCACCCTGGACACAGTCTGTTTGACCTGCTCCCCTCAGGCAGGAGGCTCCGGTCCATTCGCACCAGAACCTCTCGCCATAAGAACAGTTTCTTCCCCTCTGCTGTTGGACACATGAACAATAACCACTATGACTGTCCCCGCCACTAACACATGACCCTACGCTGTGTTCACTGCATCATTCCATGTTTGGCACTGATCACCACCTGCACTCATGTATATATCATGTATATATCTTATTATCTACACTTAGCACTTTTAATTCTTATTCTTATTTTTATATTTTTATGACAGTATGTTGCACTGAAGCACCGCAGCAATTTCCTAATGTTGTAAACCTGCTCAACATCTGGCAATAAACCCTTTCTGATTTCTGATCATCACTCTCATCAGCATCATCATCATCACTATCACCATCACTCCATCAATCATCATCATCAATCATCATCATCATACACCATCTCATCATCCTATCATCATCATCACATATTCACACCATCATCACATCACTACATCATCATCATCATCATCATCATCATCATCACTCTCACACGAGCATCATCATCATCACTATCATCATCATCACTCTATCACCATCATCATCATCACATCATCATCATCAATCACTACTCAATCATCATCATCATCAT
>NW_024582583.1:406824-410694 GCF_018398535.1 Haplochromis burtoni
GCGCGCGCGTGCGCAAACGCCTTGTACACTGGAGAAGAGGAGGTCGCCACCATCAGGGAGAATAATAATAATGGATTTATATAGCGCTTTTCAAGGCACCCAAAGCGCTTTACAATGCCACTATTCATTCACTCTCACACACTGGTGGAGGCAAGCTACAGTTGTAGCCACAGCTGCCCTGGGGCAGACTGACAGAAGCGAGGCTGCCATATCGCGCCATCGGCCCCTCTGGCCAACACCAGTAGGCAGTAGGGTAAAGTGTCTTGCCCAAGGACACAACGACCAGGACAGAGAGCCCGGGGATCGAACCGGCGACCTTCCGGTTACAGATACGCTTCCCAACCCCTGAGCCACAGTCGCCCCTTAAAGAAGAAAACTACATGTTCAGAGAGGATTCATTATAAAACTAACAATAACACAGCACCGTCAGCATGCACGTAAGACCTCGGTGAAGTCCCCCATGCTCTCTGCTCAGAGCCCACTCAGTGCTCACATCTTTGGAGCCATGATGGTGTTTGTCTTACAGGCATTCATAGAATCACTGATGGTTCTTACAGTTTTCAGTTGAGTTTCTAAAACAGAGCCGAGCTCGTCAAAGCTGAGCTTTTCTCTGGGTTCAGTTTGAAACAAGCAGAAATCGATAAACAAATCTGATATTTGGCACCATCGCTCCCTGAGCCTGGTTCTGCCGGAGGTTTCTTTTTGTTAAAAGTGAGTTTTTCCTTCCCACTGCCACCAAGTGCTCAGTCAAAGGGTGTCTCTGACTGATTGTAGGGTCTGTACAGTATGAAGCACCTCGAGGTGACTGTTGATAATTAAATTGAGTCGAAAAGGGAAATTATTTCTGGCCTCAGCTTTGATTTCTCGCTGTTTTCCTGTTCATCGTGCTTAAAAATAACAACAATAATAACAATAACAATAATAACAATAACAATAATATTAACAATAACTAACTATGTATATATCATATACTATAATAAAATAAAATAAACAATAATCAATATATCAAATTATTAATATTAATATTATAATATATAATATTATTATAATAATAATAATAATGATTAATAAACAATAGATATTATTATATAATATAACAATAACATAATAATATTATTATTAATAATAATATTATTGTTATTGTTATTATTAATAGATGAAAACAATACAATAATTAATATTATTGTCTTATTAATATTAATATTATATTATAATAATAATACTAATAATAATATTAATACAATATTTATTATTAATAATAATAACAATAAACAATATATTAATTATTATTAATAATAATATTATTGTTATTATTAATATTAATATTATTATTAATAATAATAATAATAATAATAATATTAATAATAATATTAATAACAATAACAATATTATTATTATTAATAATAATAACAATAACAATAATATTAACAATAATAACAATAGTCGGTCACGCCAAGGTTGCGGGTTCTTCTTCACTAGTGGCGCCTGTTACACTGTGAGCAACCAGAAGCATCTCCTGACCATCAAGACTTTTATTGGACAATGACTCAGATACATGCAGAGGTCAGCCGTCCCCTCAGAGGGGTCACCTCAGCTGGTGAGCTTTTAAGCACTAAAACCATCATCAGACCGGCTTCCAGTTTGGTGACAGTGAGCATTGATGGGAACACAGCCTGTGGGGTGTTTGAAGCCCTCGCCGGACTCAGAGATCCTGCACAGGCACAGGTTTCTTCTTCTCGTCATACGTTGAAGAACTGCATGATGCATGAAGCATGATGCTGCAGATGTTTTCTGTCCAGCTGTTACTCCGTACTTTACAGCACAAACAGAGCGGAGGTTTGTGAATGCAGCCTCCTCCGAGGATCCTGCCAGCCTTCCCAGCTCAGCTTTGTTTAAACTGATCGATACTTCCTGTTTCCTGTTTGATGGATTATTCAGTGACGCTGGTTTTGTTTCTCCTGCTGCGGATCGATGTTCCACCATGTTTATTTGTTTTCTGTCCAAATGTGAAGAATCGGCAGAAGATCAATGCAGCAGAACATAACAGCAGGAAGAGGAGCTGGGTTTGGACATCTCCATCAGCCCAGCTTAAAAGACGGACCAATGGGACATCAGCGCGTTTGTGGGCCAGGAAGTGTCTGGTTTGGCGATGAGCAGGTGTGGTCGGCGTGCTCAGAGTACAACACCGCGTGTTTGAATCCAAGCCTCAGACCTTCAGCTTTTAAAAAGCAGAGCGGGAAGGGTCCGCCTGGCCGTCTGCGCCGGAAACGCCGCACAGTTATGCTCAGGTGTTCGCTCAGGTGCTGATTGGCCGTTCACCTCTCCCCCGTCCTCACGCCTCCAACCTGAAAAACACAAACAGGACAAAGACATAAAACCACAGAAGATTTATGGACAAATAAAAACTGTCTGAATCCAGCAGAAGAGTCGGTGTGTGTGAGCTGTGCCTGCTGCAAAGAAACCTCCGGCTGTGGATGAATACGTCGATAAAATAGTTCACGTGGCTGAGCCACAGTGACATAAAGAGCAGATCTCTTTAAATTTAGTTTTTCAGATCAAAACTGTAATTTGTGGTCGTGCACACAGCTCTGCAGATGTCTGCGGCGGAGGTCGTGATGTGCAGCCTCGGCCTCCTGAACGTGAACCCTGTTCGGATTTCTCCCTGAATCCGGCTCATTGTGAGGAGAGCTTAGGATCCTCGCTCGGCCCATTTGTCGCTGCGGGATCAGGATCAAACTCAAAAGACGAGCTGCTGCATCTGAAATGTGCACAAGTGGTTGGTTAAAGCGAGCCCCCACCGCACGTGAAGGAAATGCAGGAGGTGTAAGCCTCTTAGCGCCTCGTATCCTCTGAGGGTCGCGCTGAAATTGAACAGCTTCCAGCTTTTCCCTCTTGTTTGTCAGAGCAGATGTTGGAGCTCAATGGGGAAGCTTAATGCTACCTACCCTCCACGCCGTATCGCCTCCCATCATGCCGAGCGTGTCGGGGGGGCAGATAAAGAAAACGTTTAGCCTCATTCATCTGCCTGATGGCACGCTGACGCTACAAAGACTCTCCTGCTGTCAGAAAATGAATCGCAGAGAAACATTCAGAGCAAAGACGCCGGCCTGTAATCTGGACACTGGGATTATACTCTGAAGGCTGTCACTGCGGTACGGTGGCTCTGAAGGTCATGCACATTTACTAAAAACATGAATAAAGAGAAAATCACAAACATGTGGGAGACCTGCTGCACAGAGAGAAAACGCTCAGCGGCGAGGCCCCGCTGAAGGCCGAGAGACACGTGCCGTGTTTCAGGGACAGCTGTGTTTGCAGGGTCTCATCTTGTTTTTGGGATTAGGCGTGCCTGTCAGATTAGAACAGAATCAACTGTCGTTGTACATGATGCATGCTGCACACCGGCTGTGCTGGAGTAAAATAGAAATATGAAGAAATCGATACAGACACGTCGCAGAACGATTCAGTCGTGTTCGCTGGAGCGTGTTTCGCTGATGAAGTTGTTTAGCTTCTTGGTCGTGTTTGTCTGACTTCACTGGATTTTTGAGATCATTTTACTCTTAAATGGTGACTTTAAGTAATTGGATTACATGTAAATTTCCCACATCAGGAGTTTGATGTAAAGTGTTATTAAGAATTATTAAGAACAACATAATTAACTAAATAAACTCTGCATTTAAATTATAATTACTAAATAAATATTAATGTAAATTTAAAAAAGTATTAAAATAAAAATATTGAAACTTTATACGTTTTCAGTGCTGTGGTTACACAAAGTAGCCACGGAGGAAGACGCGGCGTGGGGGGAGGCGTGGTGTAGGGGCGGGAGGTTTAGAAGTAGCCAATCCGAGAGCATCATTCATCTCGTTTTAA
>NW_024582583.1:435309-438001 GCF_018398535.1 Haplochromis burtoni
TCTGGTGGGACACGCACACAGTCACAACAACACACACACACACACACAAACACACACACACACACTCACCACACAAAACACACACACACACACACACACACACACACACACACACACACACACACACACACACTCACACACACACTCACACAGCACACACGCACACACACACACTCAAGCACACACACACAACACAACACAACACACACACACACATAAACACAACCACACACACAACACACACACAGACACACACACACTCAAGCACACACACACACACACACACACACACACACACACACTAACACACACGCACACACACACAAACACACACTCAAGCACACACACACAAAAACACAACCACACACACTCAAACACACACACACATAAACACAACCACACACACACAAACACACACACACTCAAGCACACACACACACTGACTACAGTCGACCTCTGCAGACGTTATGTTTCTAAAGACACCAATGGGAGGCATCCATTCCTGACTCCTCCTCCTCTTCCTCTCTCACCTCATCATTCTCTGTGTCGTTGGCCATTATTGTTTGCTTCCTGGGGAGATTTGAGGATGGGTTCCTGCTTCTTCCTGCAGTTTAACATCAGCTCTCTGGGAGATGCTGTGCTGGTGGTTTAACTTAAAGTTTATTTTTTGGCTTTGGCTCATTCTGAATGTGTAGGCTTTATGAGCGCTGAAATTCTTTCAGTTGATCTGAGGGATGGTTTTCAGGTTGCATTTTAACGACTCAAAGTGAGTCTGTTGTTTGTCTGAGGTGCTGGTTTCAGTTCTCTGTGACACTGAACCTTTACATTCAAACTCCTGCCTCCATGAATCACACACACAGCCTCTCATTCAGTCAACTTCCTGTTTTATTTTGAAGGTTCCCCATGTAGGTTTCTGTTTGCCTTTGTTCTTTTTCTCGGCCTCATAGAGTTCCCCTGGTCCTCGCTTCCCCTTTGAATTTGCCTGAGGTTCATAGCACGCTGATGTTACCCAGCGACATGTTTAAGAACCTGCAGCTGACCCTCGTCTCTGGACTTGGTTGGAAAAACCAAGAAAGGTCAAATTTATGCAGATCTTGGAGATCTTCCCTCGCTGTCTGCTGGAGCCTCTGTTGGACGAATGATTTCATATCATTTCTCTGATCACATCAGCATAAAACCAGCAAAACATTCTCAAACAACAGAAAATACACAGCACGAGGACGACGTCCATCTGTGACGTGTGAATGTCACCATGTAGCAAATGAGAAGCAGACAAATATCAGACACATGATGTTTGTATGTGAAACGCTCTCCATGAGCTGTCACTCAAACAGGTAAAACATGCAGACACGTGCATTTGATCAGATCTGATCAGGATCTTGGGCGTGATTGGAAACGGCATCAGAAGCCAAGACTGCGTGCTGTGAGCTGGTTCTGTTTAAGAAACATGTGCTGCTCAGAAAGTGTGATCAAGTGTTTCACATCTTCTTTCAGGTAAAACTACAAACACGATGCAGCCGCCTCAGGAGCCTTGTCCCTCCATGACAGAACCTCCAGCCGAGAACTCGAGAGTCCACCAGAGTCCCGATGAAGCAGCTCTCTGCTGGAGCACAGACCTAGGTCACCTTCCAGAGGACGACGAGCAGGAGGAACATGATCCAGATCCACCTCAGGACCAGCCAGAGGTCCAGGAAGTAAAGCAGGGTGCAGCAGCTGATGACCAAGAGGCGGGAGGCCAGGAGCGGAAGGAGGACAGAGGTGAGAGGTCACGAACTGTTGTGTGAGGATAGCTGGACAGAAGCATCAGTTAAAACCAGGTTTAGGTTCTGAATGAACTCTGGTCATCATGTGACCACAGACGCTCGTACCTGACGCAATGCCGAAGCGCACCTGTCAGCAGAGAGAGCAGGCTGAGCAGCAGCCAGGTGAAGGTGTATCGGAGGCTAGTTTAAACGCTACTTCTTTGAGGGAACCGCGGCATCAGCGGGCATCGTTACAGCGCGAGTGACGGCGCACGACTGAAGGCAGAGTAAACAGAGAAGAAGCTATCGCCGAAGCTAGGAGCGCTCCTCCTAGAGGAGCCGCCTCGGACCATCGCAGCGGCGACCATCCAACGGAAACGCAGCAGAGCTGACGCTGTAATATAGCAGTGCAGCTACCTGGGACTTTGTCTCACTCTGGAAAACGTTTGCCAGCCTCGGGAGCGTGGGACAGCTGTAAGATGGTGGCTCTGCAGCGTGTTTGTGATGCGCGCTGAGCGCAGGACTGAGCCTGAGAAAGGAAACGCAGGGGCAAACAAGCAGAGGGCTGTGGTTTGTGGTCGGCATCGTCACCCTGCAGCCAGCAGCTCGCCTCTGTGCCGCTGCCTCACGCTGTGACCGGGACTGACAGATTATTGGGAACACGGCGCGGCCGCTCGGCCTGCGTTACTCCCGCAGCTCCCGATGAAGCTGCTGGCCTGTTTGGAGGCGGAGCTTCCCTCTGTGGTTTCTTCCCTCTGTCACAAGAACATGAGAACCTGAGAGGCTGCAGCAGTCAGTCAGAGTGCACCAACGCACCACAACAGGAAGTGATGGAGGTGTGATCACACCTCCACCTCTCTGCACATGTGAGAGCAGCTAATAGATCCTGTTTAAGATAACAGCACAGGAAATGCCCTTTAACCCTTCAGCACCCAGCAGACACACACACA
>NW_024582583.1:439334-445887 GCF_018398535.1 Haplochromis burtoni
AGCTGAAGTTTCAGCACAAAGTGCAAAGTGAAGATCGTTCTTTCAGCCCTTCAGCTCATAAACACAGGGTGGCGATGCGGTGACGCTGAACGTGTGGTCAGCAGGAAAAACACACAAACGTGGAAAAGCTGGCAGAAACATCTGGACAGATGTGAAGTCATCGATGGTCCTGTTGTATCACAGGACGGACGATCACTTTGTCTCACTGACTCGTCTACACAAGCCGTCTGTAATCTCAAAATTTCAACTTTGTTCTCAAAATCAGTAACATTATTTACGTGAACGTTGATGCTGACATTCCTTCGTAGATTTCACCTGCTGAGGTTCTGCTGATGAGTAAGTAACATCTCGATGTAACTATAACAACCTCTGAGAAAACACACGACCATCAGATAAAGGTGTGGGCTTGTCTTCACGTTTGGCCTCCATCTGCTTACATGCAGCTTTGCCTCCAGACCCAGATTCCAACCTAATGATGGGGGTAGCCAATCAGGACGAAGCCGGGGAGTCAGGCGGTAGCGTGCCGTCGCCGGTCGTCACTGAGACAGAGCAGGTGAGTCCAGAGACGGCTCATCTTTATTCATGGCTTCATCTTTGTTGGCAGCGCTCGCAGGTCGCTCTTCTTCTCCACATTTGCTGCTTTGTTCTTTCTGTAAACGGCGCCTCTGATCAAGTTCAAAGCCCGGCCCTCCTGACAGTCTCTCTTCATCAGCCTGACACGTTTTTCTGTGTCTTCAAAACCACTTTTCCTCATTTTCATGTTCCCGTACGCCGCGTCTGTGCGTTTAGAGCGGTAATTATGCGCCGCGTAGCCGCTCGTCCCGCTGTGGACTTTAGGCGTGTTTTCAGTAATGTTTTTGTTCACCGTGAACTATTTTAAATGTTCGTATTTTCATTGCGCTGTCTTTTATCTCAAACGTCCTGCTTTTCAGATCGTGACAGACTTCTCTTCTTCCTGTTCCTCGCCACCGTCGTCAGCGACTCCACTCGTGTCGTTTTCCACATGCAAACAATAATCAGTATTTTATCAGTGAAGCTCGTTGCCCCTCCTGACACAAGACACCGAGAAGCATCTGAATGTCTGCAGGCCGTCACATCTCGTCCCATCTCACACATCAAGTCAGTCACATCATCAGTAAATAAATGCGGCAGCGTGCAAAGACAGGCCGCACATGCTCAGAGCGCAGCTGACGAGCGTGTGCAGACCAGTCGACGTCTTCCATACAAATTTCATAAGGTTTTCTTCATTTTACTCAGCAACTTCCAGCAACCGCTCACCATCCAGCTGGGGACTTGTTTTCCTTAGCAACCAGAGGTCGCCAGGCGGTTGTCAGTGGCTCTGTATACACGTGCAACCAGAGACCACAGGAAGTGAAGAACATGTTAGTGCTAGCTGCTTCCAGGTGACTGAAGCAACTACCAATGCGAGTGAAGAGTACCTTTGACTGATAATAATAATAATAACCTGGTAATAAATATATTAGACGGTCACCTAGGCAACCGGAGCCTAGAACGTCCAACCAGCTCTCAGCTTCTAAGTAACAAACAAATCGCTGCCATCGTGGACACAGCGTTAACGTCATTTCCTGTTTTAGGCTAGTTTCTCACCGTGTCGTGTCTTACTTCCCGTTTTTGTGATTTTTCTGCCCCGCCCACATCGTCTCCACCTGTGTCCTGTTCTCCTGCTCATTACCTTTTTCATCTTTTTTCTTTTTCATGTTTTTGGGTACATCTCTGTACAGACTCTTGATGATGTCACAAATCAAGAAAGGATGTAAAAACTTGCTGTGAAAATGCATCTAAGAAAAGTCTGCTGGCCACAGGAAACAGGAAATGGAAGCAGGAGATACTTGAACCTGCAGAGGGAGGGTGGGCACTCCTCTGAGAGGTTTGCATTACCCACCCTCGTGTGAGCGCGCTCACTGATCCAAAGCGCCTCCAAATAAGTTTCCTCTGAAGCTCTGCAGCTCACAGCGGAGGACCACTTAAAGCAAATTGACTTTACTGATGTGAATTATGACGATACTGATATCATGCATAAAGTTATTTACCCTCCGAAGGATTGAAATAAGTCATTCCCTCAGATACGGGGAACTAATATGAATGCAAATAGGATTAGGCTCCTGCATTAGTGTCTGATAAACAATTTACAGGCCTGAGCGTTCACCAGGGGATTCGCTCCACGCGGCGCCTGGAACGGGGGGGGGGTTAACCCTCCATCCTCTGCGAGCGTTCGCCTTCACCGCGTCTGCAGACAAATAAAGAAACGCAGATTATTGGAGAGGTCGCCGATTTACGTTTAAATCAGATCCGATCTGTCCCGAAGGGGAAGCTCCGACCGAGGACGACGCAACAAATGGAATTACAGCCAAACCGCAGAGCGAGCACGTGGTGAACGACGCCCCGCAGGCCGCCGCTGACAGTTAATATGCAGCGAGAGTTGAGCCGATGCATCTCAGGTGTGCCCGAACCTGCAGCGTGTCCATTTCTACCTTATAATTTAAAATGGGCCCAGCTTCTTGAGCTTCGCCACTGAAGGCAGGAAAGCCACGAGAAGACGTGTGCAGAGTTCACTGAAGCAGCTCACCCACTCTCAGGCTGCTGTTTGACTATCCCGCGCTCTTATTTTGAAAGCGTAGGCCCTTCCTGTCTGGTTGGACATGTTTAGTCTGGGAGTCCTGGCCACACAAGCTGAGAAACTCCGATCAAATCAAAGCCAATAAAGTTAAAAACAGAGCCCGTCCTCGCCACGCTGACTCGTCTGAGGACACTGAGGTCGTCCTGCAACGGAGCAGGATATAGTGTCACTATGTTACAGCAGCTTTGCATGACTCACAGCTTAAAATAATCCTTATTTGTTTTAACTCATTCTGTGACTCACACAAGCTCCTCCCCTTTTAAGACATCTTTCTGATGATTGGCCAACTTCATCACTAGCGCTGTTTAGTGAGAAAGTCCTGTTTAATACTTCAGATGGACATTTTAAATGTACTCTGAGTACTTTTTCTCTGATTATTAAAGTACACTTTGTTCCAGAGATTGCAGTACTTTTACGTGTACTCTGTGTGCTGTGGGGTAAAAGTGTCATCAGCCTCTTTCCACAGCACATGACGAACCTGATCACATGTCCACACAAACATACGACCACGTAAAACGAACAACAATCTGATTGTCGCGTGGAAGCTCTGAGATTTCTTCCTCATTGGTGAGAAAAGTTTATAACTTCTGCCTTTGAAGCTTTGATGCTGCTCAGTCTTTGCCTGGTACATAACGTCTGAAACGAGCCCCTGCGTGACTGTAACACGCCAGGCTTCACCGCCAAACCTGGAGAATCGTGTAGACATAGTAGCGATGGGCGCCTCGGCCAGCGTGGTGTTCAGACATTTTGTTTATCAGTAAACGTGCTCTCATCTAATGATCCAGCTGATCCAACGAGTGCTTGTTGGTCCACAGAGAAACACAGAGATGGCGGCTCGAGGCCGCCGGCCTGACGGATGTTTTAAACCTGGGACTGCGGTCGAAGAAGCATCGCTGCAGAAAGTGGGCGGACCCTCAGACCCGCCGACCTTCGCGGCGGTGAGCGCGAGCAGGCCGACCTCCAGCGGCGACGGAGGAGACGTGACCTGCTGCGACCTGCTGTCTCTGAGGAGCGACTCGGTATCTTTGGCCAGCGAGTCCAACGTGTTCAGGAGGGTGAGTGAAAGATGAAGAGCCGGGGCGTTCACGCAGACTTTTGTTTCCGAAGCGGGAAATCGGAAATGCCGAGCAGCTGTTGGGATTGGTTTACACCAGCCCGACAGCTGCACCTGTACCAGCTCTGCTGGGTGTTTGTGAGTCTGACAATAATGAACTGTTACACAAATCTGGGTCTGTGCACACAGAAACTCACATTATGTGACATCACTCCTCGCTCCGAACACGGAACGCCAAAATAAAAGCACAAAGAAATAGGAAATATTTGCTGTAAATAGTTCACAGCAACATGTGTTGCTTCAGACCGAGGTGATTTCTGTGGCATAAAGAAGAATCACGCTTCCATGATTAACTTATTTGTTTGTCCATCATGGACTGAGCACAGAAACGCTGAGCTCTGTGGGCAGGTACACATCAGGTATAACATCCATATGCATATCCAGGATGCCTGCAAATCCAGCCCATAGTGTCCACAACCAGAGAGCTAGCTTCTTACAGTGCAGTTTGTTCCACGATGAGGACACAGGGGAGGGTCTGCATGTTAACACGTTTGGGCCAAAGTGCAGCTTCTTCCTGTAACGATGGAGCTGCAGCTAAAGTGATGTCAGCGGTTCAGAGTGCAGGTACGCCCTAGGTGACATCACATGGTCACTGTTTGTTCAGAACAAACCTTCAGCAAGAGTCAGACAACACTGCAGTAAATGTTTGAATTTTTGAATGGAGTCTGGTGTGTGGCTGAGGTTCTCGTCACATTGTACCCAGACTGTGATGTCAACAGAACCAAAACTAAACCGTGAGTGAAACAGGAAGACCCGCCCACTTCTCCCCTCCACGTTTATCACGGTGGTAATAAAGTGTAACGCACTGATAGAAACTATTGTGTTTAATTACCCTTAATTGGGTTTATCATTTATTAATGAGTGTTGTGAAGTTCGTTGACCTTAAACTAAAGGATGAGGTTGAATGAGGAGAAACAGGAAGTGCTCAGGTGAAGTCAGGTGAGCTCAGCCTGAGTGAGGCTCCGTCTACGTTTTCATTCAGGATTTTTAATGCGATCAAATCTGTTTCACCTTTGTCATCCCATGTTTTAGATCTGAGTAATCACACGTGTTTGCGCCCTCTCGTTCAGCCTCTCGCGCTTACATTCGGATGCCGGCGAGGAAAAGCTGACCCCATCTTGTCATGATGAACCTAGTGGACTGAACGGACTCCCGCCCTCTGCAGAGGTATCATCACGCTGGCGGCAGGCTCCACATCCCCCCTGCCGAACGAAGCCACGGCGTAATCATAATTCTCTTGACCTCCGATGACCCCTGCGAGGCTCTGACAACGAGGGCCACGCGACACAACAGACGGCGCCGCCCGCTCCAAAATGGCCTTTTCATTTCTCGAACAATCACACTGCGGCAGCGCTGAATGAGAGGGCAGATTACATAAGGCGGGGGTTCCCGGGGTGAGATGAGAGCTTTTTCTCCAATACGCCGCAGTCGTTATCGCTCTCATTAAATTCCTCCTCTGACTCGGAGCCTGCTTTGAATCCATCCACCGGAACAACACGGGTTACAAGCAAGTCTGGCGCTGAACAGAAATTGTCGCGCTATGCTCCTTTGTTTATTGTGCATAAATAGTGAATTGTCCTGACACAATATTGCGTTTCGCTTCTGTTATTATGGTACATTGACAAAAACATATACTTTTATTCACAGGATAAAACAGTTGTTTTGTATCACTAATTGTCCAGTACGATTACAGCATACAGTATTATTGTCACTGCTACATTTCTGTGATGCTACCAGAAATTATTTCCACTACTAATTAATTACCGTTGAGCTCAAAGGTTATATTAATAAACGGTTAACGAATGTGTATTTATGAAGACGATTTGTGAGACTGGTAAACTTATGATACGTACGATGGTCTTTACTTTCTACACGGTGCATTTCAAGGTCCTGTACCCATCCGTCGGTAAACTGTACCTGGGCTTGTTGCAGTGACCTGAAGTTACTAAACTTCATGAGTGTATGCACTCACTCCAAGAACCGTATAATTATAAATATGAGCGTGGTGAAAGTTGGGCAGCACGCTAACGTCTTTTGTCCCTCTGTGTGCTCGTAAGGGTCTGACCTTTCACTCCTTTGATTTTTTTCCTCGTATCTTTTCTTTGACTTTTCATCAAGTCTGTCTTTGTACGGACCGGCATTGTTCTCCTTCGTTTTGTACATACCTTTTTTGGGGGGCAAAGAAAAAGCAAGAAGGTATTGGAACCGGAGAATGAACGTTTTGCGGTGCTGCAAATGCTTGCATTTGATGCGGTACTTGGATTGTTTTGCCACGAGTTCCCGGCATGCAATGCGCGAAAGTCACGTGGTCTGCACTCTTTTGGCTTTGTGTTTATTGTTTTTATTGTTTTTGTTTGTTTCTTCTTCTTTTTTTTTTTTTCCTTTCTTGCTATAATGCTCAACCGAGGATATTACATATTCGGATTAATGATGGAGCCTTGAATGTTACTGTTGTTTCTAAATAAAGTTCTTAAAAAAAACAAAAAAAAAAGTACGCAGCCTCAACGATCCTCAAGGGCCGCGTACTCAAAGACCGCTAAGGCCGGAAGTGCGAGGCTTGTGAAATGGGACGGTCTAGCCTCCGTTGCGCTGCCCAGGTTGCCTAGCAACCATGATACTAACAGCTGGAAACGTGTCATACAGCTTTGTTTGACAGAAATGAAGGAGAAAATCTTTTGTTCATTTGTTTGTTTGTTTCTACATGAGCTTTGATCATTCTCTGTAAGATTAAGCTCAGCTATTGAACGGCGTATATTTTAAAGTAAAGGCTTTAAAACCAAGTTAGTACAAACGTCACTAAT
>NW_024582583.1:445912-447029 GCF_018398535.1 Haplochromis burtoni
GTCACATGACTTTGCCCACATGTGGCCAACAGTCATGTTTAATGTTCTTCGTTATTAAACATTTGCGCATAAATAAGTGACATAATATTCAGTACTTAAAGTTCACTCTTCGGCCGCCCCTCATCCGCCGTTTTTTTCGGCAAAATTATCCACACCCACCGCCGCGCTATGCATTCTGGGATATGTTTGGCCACGAAGTCTACACTGCCACATCCTTAAAATTCAGGGAAATGAAGGACGCATTTGATGGCCGCATTTCGAGCAGCCTTTGAATTGGGACAGCCTTCGTCGCGTCGCTGTGACGTAATCGGCCTTAAAATGCGGCCTTTAAGGCTGCAGACCCTGAATTGGGATACAGCCAATGTTTTCTACAGTCATTGGTTGTGACTATGACCCCACAAATAATGCTTCTTTCTGAAACACATAACATGACCAAAATCTAATTCTCGCCCCCCTGGTGGTTATTACAAAAAATACAGGTTCAAGGCACTTCTGCAGTGGCCAGAAGCTGGATCCAGGGTTTATACCAGACCCGGGCACGGCCCACAGGTGCCACCCAGCCTTCAATCGTCCCTGAAAATCACCATTACACGAGTAGACAGGAAGTTTAGCAAAGTGCAACAGAGTGTCTGGTGGACTCTGCCACTCGAAGATGCTGAGAGAAAAAGAAGCATGATTCAGGAGAACAGGACGGACTGAGGCTACTACAGGAAATCTGGTTCTTCAGCTGAAAAACTAAGTGGACAGTTTATTGACTTTGTGCTCTGGAGTGTGAGCCGTGATGACCACCACACAGCCCAGTTACTCATTTTTGTAGTGGGACACTGGGAGTTATGTAGGAGCTGGCAGCAGTGCACTCAGTGAAAGGACTACAACTGTTCATGGAGGTAACTGCACGGAGGTGAAATGGGACAGACTAGGAATGTTTGTTACATAGTTCATTATATAGTGACAAAATGTTGGCTTGTTTCATATTTTCTAACTGTGCATGTAACTGTAACATATACTCTGAGCAGAACTGAGTTCAGTTTATTGGTACTTACCCCCGACTGTGTATATATGTATATATATATATATATACAGGGAGTGCAGAATTATTAGGCAAGTTGTATTTTTG
>NW_024582583.1:448351-451563 GCF_018398535.1 Haplochromis burtoni
ATATAGGGTGTTGATGTCATTAGACCACACCCCTTCTCATTACAGAGATGCACATCACCTAATATGCTTAATTGGTAGTAGGCTTTCGAGCCTTTACAGCTTGGAGTAAGACAACATGCATGAAGAGGATGATGTGGACAAAATACTCATTTGCCTAATAATTCTGCACTCCCTGTACTATATGTTTTATATTCATACCGTATATGTGATCGATTCTACACAGGTGCCAAACAGGTTTCCTCCGGTTCCTAATTAAAAAATAACAGCTAAACAATTTCTGGCAGCTTATAGAATTACAATAGAATATCATTTTATAATATAGACTTATTTTATTCTTAAAAAGAGAAACACTTTGTCTAATGTTATGCTCATTAAACAGAAGAATACATTTTCTTATCAAACTCTGTTTTGGTGAAGAATAGAAAACCTGACATTCCTATAAAATGATAAAAACAGGTAGTAGAGGAGCCAAGTGCTCCTAGTTTCTCTGAACACGTACAGAATAACCAGATTAATATTAAATGAAAGTAAATTGAAAGCAATAAAAATTGTACAATAAATTTATTGCAACAAAAATCATAATATAAATGTATCACAGCAACATTTACAACCCTCACGGGTCTTTAGATCTCCAGCTTCCCAGCATGCATTGCACTAAGGTTAAAACTCAGTTTCCCCCTCGCATGCACACAAAGCCTTATGATGTCTTTTTGTTGTTGCGATGAGTCTGAGGGGAGTCTGTGATCAACACTAAAACAAACGGTGATGGAGACAGCGCTGCTCTCCCCGCGCTCTCTGATGTGAATACCTGCAGTTAAAGATGAAGACGAACCTGACGGTTAACACGAGCCAAACCCGTCACAGAGGAGAAGCTCTGACACGGAAAAAAGGACGAACCGGAGCTCCTCTGTAACGCACAAAGCTGATTACCTGAATAAGATGCGTAAAACAATGACAGGATAGACGGGAAACCACAGATGTGGAGTCAGTGGACTCGACAGACTGATTTTAGTCGTCACGTACAAATCAGTCAGTAGACTGCTGGAGATACTGCTCAGATATGAACATGAAAGGTTGCAAACACATAAAGCCACATTGAGCCCAGGTGTAATTAAGCCCCGCCCACACCAAGTCACATGTAACAAAATCTCAATAATCCAGTTTGTCCCTGAGCTGTCGGAAGGATGTTCATCACCGAAGCAGCGCTGCGGTTCGAACATTCGATGCAGCTTCCTCACGCACACCTGGATTTAACAGGTAACATAAAGCGTGAGTGAGGCTGAAGACCCTCCTGAAACGAACACCTCGAGTTTAAGCAGCTTCACACAGAGTGGGATTAAGGAGTCAGGAGCACTTTAAGTAATCAAGCTCAGTTCTGCGTCAGTGGACGGCACTTCATCAGAGTCGTTAATGCGCTTCTATCCGTCTCACTGGACTGTTTAGGCGCTTTTAATTTCCAGACGGAGTCGCCGAGCCGTGGCTGCGGGGCTCGCCGTATAGGGGAAGCCCCGCCCCCATGGCGTCCTGCCTCCTCCTCATAAAAATCATTGATGGCTGCAGGCGCTGACTGCTCACTACTTGGTTGCATTGCAGTTTTACCCTCATTATGGATCACAAAGACTGAGATAAGTGAGCTTTCATCAGTAATTTGTGCGTTTGAGTTCACGTTTATCCTTTAATGATAAAAAAATGGTCTTTAATAACCCTATTACAATAAACACTCGGTGGTGGATGACATAACAACAGTATATTCACGTTATGTTATTGGTCTGTATTATCACAGAGGGGGTTGATGAACTAGCGGTGGCTAACATTAGCCAGGAGAAAGAGCTCAAACCAAGCTGGACGTCCTGATGCAGCCGTAGCGCCCTCTGAGGGTTAGCTCATGGTTTTTGACAGACTTGATAAAAGCTTGTTTTCTATATAAAACATATTTAGTATAAAACTTTTATTTTGATCCACTCTGTAGTTTTTCTTTCTTTTTTCTTTCTTTTTTTTAATGGATAATGTTTCAATAGCAAACTTCTTTTCCTGGTTCGTCTGTCATTTTTATTTTCCGTGTATAAATTCATATTTCCTATCTTTTTTATCTCTGCAGCCTTTTCTTTCTTCCTTTCCCTTTTTATGTAACAGTGACTTTAAGCTCTGTGTCTTTAGAGGCTCAAACAGTTCTGAGATCATTTCTCTGAGCGGCCTTTGAGACTGGGACTCAGCCTTCACCTCCTCCTCGCCTTTTTTAAGCCGTTGCCCACTCTGCAGGACTTCACTGCTCTGTGGTTTGATTGAGCGGCTTGTAAACGCCACCAATTAGGAAGGGCGATTGGCATACAAAGAGGCCGCTCCTGAATAGTGATGAGAAGTGGGAGGCTTTCCTCCCTCCTTGGTCGTTGTCAGGGGATCTGAGGAGGAGAAGGAGGAGAAGGAAAAGCCAGGCGGCCGTGTTTTGACAGCCTGAATAGACGGAGCAGTGGAAGTGGCTGAGGAAGGCTTTTGTTATGCTAACTGCTGGCTAACGGGCCCTTATTCATGTCTCCTCGACACTGAATGACTTGATTTAATTATCCTATTGCTTCTCGTGGAGGAGAGGGCTTCAGGACGGGAGCAGCGGAGGGTGAGGATGATGAGGGAGGGGGGAAAGGTCACTCTCCAGATTCCTGGGGAATGTTTTTTTGTCTTGACAGGATGACGGCACGAGTGTCTCCAGCCTTTGCAGAGGCACTATGTAATTCTGCGCAGATGTTTCCATGTTTTAATTACATGTAGTTTGAGAATCTGTCATCTCATCTCACTTCATCACATCCAACCCTGATACCAAAGGGAAGCTGCTCTGTGCACAAGAGCACCCCCCCCCCCCCCCCCCACCCCTATGCACCAAAACTGTTTGAGGCCGGGTGGAAGTAGTTCACACTGTTTCATTATTTTATGTACGGTTATTTTATCCTGATCAATTCAAACCTTGACTGACTTCAGATATGATGACTTTAAACTCCATGAAAATACCTGAAACAGCTTCTGCTTGTCCCACAGTCGCTTACTGAGACTCCTCTGTGAGTGTGAGTTGGACCACTAATGAGGAAGATGAAGAGCGTCCTCCTCCTCTCCAGGGATTCATCCTCTTCATGCATGTTGTCTTACTCCTTACCAACAAACCAGCACTCTGAACGTCCATCATAGGACGTCATCCTGCAGAGCTCAGAGGGCTGTTTTTTTTC
>NW_024582583.1:459326-461038 GCF_018398535.1 Haplochromis burtoni
TCTCACCACTGAGTTCTCATCGCTCCGTACCACATGTCCGTACCACCCTTACACTCGCCGACAGCTGCAGACATCAGTGTAGCTACGTTTCCAGAGTTTTGACATAATGTATGTAGGCTTGACGGGTTTTTACTCCTCGACTCGGTTTCTATCCTAACAGCAAGCGTTATCGGTGGAGTCTGGGGAGTCAACTGTACTTTTATTTTCTCCCGATGACACAAAGAGCGACTGGAGAAGTGAAGAGGACTGCGAGCGACACAATGACTGAAACAGCGAACATGAAAGGGATTTATTCAGGGAAGAAATGAAAGAATAAACGAACGGCGCTCGTTAACACGCCGAGAGGAGACCCCTCCAATCTGCCAAGCTCACCACAGACTGTAAATAAATATGTCAGGTTGAGAGATGAAAGCTGCCTCATCCTCTCAGAGTCCTCTGAAGTGTGTTTTATCGAGCCTTTGAGAGCCGTAACCGTCTTTTTAGGGATTTAATGGATTCGTTAGATTTTAGCCTTTAGCGCTCCTTCAGGGAGCATCACTGTCAGTCTGCTGGAGCCTTACATGATGTTCACACAGCAAACGCATCACAAATGATCCCAGAGATAATTATGATTGCATGTCCTGTGAACACAGGCTGCAGGTCCACTCTGCTTCCACTCAGGAAACAAACACCAATCAAAAATCATTCAGCATCAGGAAAAAATGTGGCTTTTTTTAAAAAGTAAACTAATTTAGGAGAGTTATGTAATATTTGAAAAAAAACAGTAATATTTTAATCTAAAAATAAAAAAAACGAATATTTCATGACATTCAGAAACATGTAAAAACAAATGTGAAGAAAAAACTGGATACTTTTCCAAGAAAAACCAAAATCTGGCGTGGAGTCACCCGTCGTCCTACAGCATCGCTCAGATTTCACTGATCGGGTTTGTGCTCACACGCCGTTAAACGCTCTGAAGGATGTTTCAGAACAATTAATAATGTTATAAAGTTTTAAAATACAGTGGTCCCTCGCTATAACGCGGTTCACCTTTTGTGGCCTAGCCCATTGTCAATCAATCTCGCGCCGTGTCTCCTGTGCAGTACAGAATGCGTTCAGCTTGTCAAGTTTACGTAAATCTTTGATCTCTACAGTGTCTCTACAGATCTCTACATGCACTGCATGTTTGTAAGTTTTCTCCCAAACAAACACATCACTGTCGACGAAACGCTTTGCACCGTCAGAGGCTCCTGCGGTAGGAAGATGCTAACCATCGCACAAACAGTTGGACTTCTGGACATGCTAAAGCAGTGGTTCCCAAACTTTTTTGCTGCCTTTGTTTTATAAGAAAAATGCGCGCACGCACACATCCTCCACCCACACACGCCCATGTTTTGCTCCATTGTGGTTTATTTCACACCTCAAACATTTAGTAAACAATTAAGCAAATACAAGTAAACTGCAGGTAGTAATAAAATAAACTACTAACTCTTTTACGCTGCGTCCGCACCTACACGGGTGATTTTGAACACGCAGCTGTCCACGTAAACGACGTTTCGAATCACCGAAAACTGAGATTTTTAAAACTCCTTTTTTTGCGTTTAACGTGTGGACGAGGAATGCAGAGTTCGTGACGCAGCGTCAAAGCTATGCGCCTTTTTCACGTCACGCTGTGGCCACGTTATTGTTTACAGGAGATGAAATGCAGAATGATAGAGACGAAATACTGTTAA
>NW_024582583.1:462099-469599 GCF_018398535.1 Haplochromis burtoni
GTGTGTGTGTGTGTGTGTGTGTGTGTGTGTGTGTGTGTGTGTGTGTGTGTGTGTGTGTGTGTGTGTGTGTGTGAAAGAGCTGAAACAGACCCTCCCCCTGATGCCGTTCCCATGGTGATATCCCATAATGACACAGCGCTGGCTGCTCATTGGCTGTGATGGCCTCCTGCTGCTGTCTGACTGGACCCAGCAGGAACTGTCCGCCTGTTACTGGGCTGTAAGTTTGCAGAGCGACAGTTTCGTTATTGATTCGTGTCCAGATCGCTGAGTCTGATCGATGTTTGTGGCTTCAGTTTGTTCAGGCTCCGGCTTGGATTAACCAGCGTCTGCTGCGACACCAGTTATACTTTACTGACCGAGGTAAAGTCCAGCCTCTCGTCAGTCCAACACGAGCTCCAAGCCAGACCAAACCAGACTAAACTACTATCTGGTGTCCATGAGTGTACAGCTCTCGGTTGGTTTCTGAGTCTCAGCCCTTCGGACGCCTACACCAAGCTGAGGGCAGGTTTCCTCTGCAGCTGACTGAAAACACGTTTCTGTGCTGGAAACAAGTTTTAAACGTGCACTGAGCTGGACGTGTTTTCTTCCTGCTGCATCAGGGTCGACTGCGAGCCGTTAGCCGTGTTGCTCGCCGCCACGGCGTGCCATCAAGCTGAAGGACGGCCTCCCTCTGTGCCCGCCCAGGCTGTGTAATTAACACGGAGCTATCAGGTAAACAGTGAGGACAGCCCGGCAGGCCTCTGATTAAAGGCCTGGGTGGTGCTTCACAGCACCCTGCTGGCCAATAAACACCACTAATGGCGTCAGGATCCCCGCTCGCCCGCCGCCCAGCAGCCCCCGCCTTGGCTAGAGGACAACGAGGACGCCAGTTTATGACAGAAAATCAAGACACTAGAGGAAATGTTACAAAATCAGTTTTTAGCATCAAACTGAAAGTTTGGAAGAAAACACGTTCACCTCGCTCAACAGTTCCAAATGTCAGGGGGCGGAGACAGCCTGGGCTTCGTCGCTTCTTCATTGGTGTTCGGTTATAGTTTAAATACAGATGGAGGTCACCTTCCTCTCCTTTCCTCTCCCTCCCCTTCCTCCCCCAGTCTCTGTTCCACAGGGTTTCTCTGGATCCTCTGGAGAAGGAGTGGCTGAAGAGCTGTGCCGTGGGGAACGTGGCCACCCAGTGCCGGCTGCTCGCTCAGGAGCCCGGGCTCGTGCTAAAGAAGGTCCGCTTCAGGTCTAGTGCTCCTGTGCGGTGCTCTGACGCAGAAGGTGTCATTTAGTGATTAGTAGCTGCTGGATTAAAGCCATCAGTGTTTGTTACACACACAGCGATGCTTGAATAGAGTCTGGTGCATTAGCTGGAGCGCGTGCAGTAGGACTTATAGACGGAGATAGTGAGCACGCCGCTATTCTGATTCATCCTCTAAACACTTGAACTCTTTCCTTTTTCCTTTCCTCTTTTCTCACCTCGTCAGGATTTCATCACCGTAAGTAAAACACTTGCTTACCTGCTCACAGGTCATATTTTCATAGGATGACTGAATTATTTCTGTTTCACACGTGCAGCTCAAAGAGCTTCACGGAGGTGGATTAGAAAACAGAAAGGTCACACGGCCCGGTCTCCCATGGAAATATGTGCATTCACCAACGAGCTGGTGGGTGGTAGCTGGTGTCAGTGGGTGGAACCTGTCACAGAGAGGTTGACCATGCTGCACTGAAAGCCTGTTGCCCGTATCTGTATAGAAGATGCTGACTTGTCTGCTCGAAGTATAGCATAGCATCTTTATTTATAAGGGTTAGGGGTGCTACAAATATAGAACAAAGAGAAAACAGTTTAAATTCCATATAGAATATCTTAAAATTAAAAATAATGTAATTAATAAGAAACATATTAAGAGACATCAACAAGTCCTGCTGTGCTGAAAGCCAAGGTAAATAAATATGTTTTAAGACGTGATTTAAAAACAGATAAGGAAGGTCCTGTCTAACACGTAAAGGCAACTCATTCCACAGTTTTGGTGCTGCCACAGCAAACGCCCGATCCCCTCTGAGCTCACGATTAGTCCTGGGCACGCTCAGGAGGAGCTGGTCTGCCCACCTGAGGGGCCGGGAGGGTATGTGTGGATGAAGAGCTCAGAGAGGTACAGAGGGGCAGCATTGGACAGACATTTAAAAACAAATAAAAGCAGCTTAAAATGATCCTAAAATGCACGGGCAGCCAATGAAGTGAATATAAAACTGGGTGATGTGCTGGCATCTACGAGTGCCAGTCAAAAGACGTGCAGCAGCATTCTGAGCTAGCTGCAGTCGAAGAACAGAAGATCGACTCACCCCATAATGAAGAGAATCACAGTTGCCTTCACAATAAGAACTGCACCTTTGGAAATGTTTTGGTTGCAGTGTAAAAGCACAACCGTTTACGTTGGTGCAACACCGTCTTTGTGACTGATTTCATCTGGTGACAGCCAGCAACAGCAGCCACTGATCTGGTGACACGGTTTTCTCCAGCGACCGGAGGTTTCCAGAGAATCACCGACTGGTCTCTGTCTGACTGAGTTTTCTTTTACTACATCTCACCAAAAACAAGTGAAAACCAACAATTAAACATCAAAACCTGCAGGTCCTCTGATGCCCAGCAGAGGCAGCAGTGCGTCCTCACAGGCAGCTTCCTGCTAAGCTTCGCCTCAGCTCATTGGAGACCATGAACTGACCTCTGGACCCAAACTTTCAAAGCTCCCAGTCTGCCTCCTAACTTTGTTGTGTTGTTTTGGACAGGAACCGCCTTTAATCTGAGGCTCTCTACTGGAAGCAGGAAGTAGGTGTGGCTTTACTTTTGCAGACAGTAATAATTGGTTCATTTAATAATAAGTGTTCCTCTGGTTCCATGCTGCAGCCTGCCGCTCCACCTGAGCTCTGCCGTCACCACGCTGTCAGCAAACGTCGATAAATGGCTTCAGAGCCGGACGCTTTCACAAAACAATTGGCTTAAGGAAATTAAATGTTCAAAGAGCAACAAAGACGTTAGTAATCTGCTTATTGAAAAGAAAGAAAGGGGAGTGCAGCTGAATGAATGGAGGTGGGGGTAATGATCCTATTAGTTTGGATAAGAAGCTGCTGAGAGTCAGGCAGCAGGTGAGGACGAGGATCAGATAAACAGAAGACCGAGGACGGAGGCTTCATGGTTACTGTCTGGACCATCCTGAGTGAACTACGCTGACGTGTGAGAAGAGCTGTAATCATTGTCATGAATAAAGCTGAGCTTATAACAGCTTCACTTAAGCTAACCGAGGAGTCACACTGTAGATTTTTACACAGAAAAAATGATTTTGTTCAATGAAACCTGATCCATGAAGTGTTTAACATACACTGTGGTTATATTCACACTTATATCAATTCTCTTTATGCAGGCGAAACACGTTTGTACCTACAAACTCTTTAATTCTAGTACAAAATGTTTTATTGCAGACTGCCTGCATTCACAAGGTCAGGTAAAAAGCTCTGAACGGTGGAGAAAATGCTCAAAAATAAATAAAAATTCATATAAACGCACAAATGATAACAAAATGAAGCTAGCATGTGGAACGACCGGTAAAACGTTCATCCAGCACAGAGGCTTAGGTGGGACCAACATACGTGGATTTAGGCCCAGAGACCGGTCAGCGACCACATGGTAACCTCCAGTTGCTAGGGAACAATGTGCCCTGGGGAGTGGTTGCTGCAGAACACCTACCTGTTATTGCACCCACTTGTAGTTTGCATGAATTGTCATTTTTGTTTTTGAGCTGTGCTGAAAATAGAAAAAGTGTAATGCAAACTGAAACACAGAAGGTTCACCTTTAAAATAAAACTTTACCGTCTCACCACCAAAACCAGGAGTGAAGGGAGGACAGGACAAAGGCACGCTGTGCAGCCAGAGATTAATAATAACTAATGATTAAATGCAGAGAGGTGTGTAAACACATAGTGACTGACAGGTTTTATTGGCTTTATCTGAGTTAAGAAGCAGAAAGTTAGCAGCCATCCAGGTCTTTATGTCTTTAAGACATTCCTGCAGTTTAACTCATTGGTGTGTGTTATCTGGCTTCATGGACAGATAGAGCTGGGTGTCATCAGCATAGCAGTGTAAATGTATGCTATGTCTTCTAATGATGCTGCCTAAGGGAAGCATGTATAATGTAAACAGAATTGGTCCTAGCACTGAACCCTGTGGAACTCCATAATTAACCTCAGTGTGTGAAGAGGACTCTCCATTTACATGCACAAACTGGAGTCTATTAGATAGATATGATACAAACCACTGCAGTGCAGTAATAAATATAGCAGCACTTCGACTCTTGAATGAGTGAAAGGTCATGACCAATAAATCAATCGACGGGATGTGTTTGTTCCACGTTAGTTTGGACAGTAGTTTAGCAGCCAGCAGCTTTTGTCCCTCCTGTTTTCAGTCCTGCTCTCAGGCTGTTTCACTGTGAATTCATCGGCTTCTGTGTTCTGACTCTTTCCGGCTGCCGCTGACGGCCTCCTGTGATGCAAACCTGCCGTACATGAAGGGGGTGAGTTTGGCTTCGTTAACATGAATCATCTGAACACAACAGAACACCTCTGCCTTCTGCCTCAATTAGCTGAGCGCCCATATCACAGAGAGCAGCTCCCTCACCTCCTGTCTCTCGTCACCACGGCGAGTTTAAACGAGCCGGACGTTCACGCGAGCAGAGGGCGGGGTTAATGTAAAATTCAGTTCATGTAAACTGGCCTCACTCAGATGTCCTGTGTGTTTGTTTGAAATACCTGCAGAAATGCAGCACTGCGCTGCGAGCCGTGCAGCCCTCTCTTCAAAGAGGCTGACAGCTCTGACAGCCTGCCATCAGGTTAATCACAGCAACATGGACAGATTACCGAACACGGCGTGCACAGAGACGCCGAACCACCGCACAGAGACTAAACCCTGCCGAAAGCTAAGAAGCACAAATACAAAGAAACGCAAAACAACGACAAAGAGACAGAAACGGACACAAATATGGAAAAAAAAATTAAAAGTCAGAGATTTTTATCAAACTGATAAAAGGAAGAAACGCAGCAACAACACGGCCTTATCGCATGTGCGTCTTCCTGTCTGTGGTCAGCTCGTTGAGCTGTTTTGTGTCTCGGGGTCTGGAGATTTCGGAGGGCTCAAACACGCCGGCGCCGACTGGCCTTCCGCTGCGCGCCTTGGACGCCGCATCGGGATGGCGGGTCCACGCTCATTAGGCCTCCGTGCGATTGGAGCGGCCCAGCAGCCAGACAGCGGGCGTGTGTAATGATATTGTAATTACATGGTAATTAATATCTGAGCAGACAGCGAGCCTGAAGGGAGGCGGCTCGGCTCCCAGCAGATGGGAGGGACTGATAATTTCTCCACAGCCATTCGCCGGAGCCTCTGTACTTTTATTTGGTGGCGGTTTGATTTCACGGTGCTGAGCGGAGGATCTCGGGAACGGCGAGATTGTCCTTGTTTGTGAGCGGCGCTCCTGCATCGATCTGTGGTTTCCTTTCTTCTCCTGCAGCTCTTTGAGACCCCGTCCCAGCATATGTTCCTCACATTCATTGTTAAGTCAAAGTGTGACTCCACAGCCAATAAAGAGCCGGCTTTTCAGAGCGCCACATATGGCAGAGCTGTTGCAGGCTGTCTTTGAAAACTCTACACAAGCAGAATTTCACACAGCTCTAAGCTGCCTATTCAAGAGCTCCGGCAAAGGGACCCCTCCATATGGCCTCGCCTAATGTGCCCCCCCTTCCATTAGCTGCACAGACCTCCCCGTGCAGAAATAACAACATTAATGGCGTAGCCCTCTCGCCACTTGACAGCGTTGCTCTCCTTTTCATGCCTCGCTTGATCAAAACGGAAGGAGTGAAGCTGACGCCTTTCTGATGTGCTTTTTGCCTGCTGCTTCCAGGCGAGCGGCGCTAACTCATCCCGCGCGTCACTCCTCCACCTCCAAAGGGCCGACAGATGCTCGGCACACCGAGCCCGACTGTTGGCAGGCAGTCGGCGGTTTGTGCCGGGTCACTGTCGGCGCTACCCCCGGATCTGTGCGAGGACAACGGCTGTGAGCGTCTCTCGGAGGCCCGAGTGTCCCGCTGAGGCGGACAGGTGTCTGTCATGTTTGCAAATGTGTAACACGGAGCTTTTGTGGTTCGTTGAGTTGGCCCGTGTTCTAGTTGGCTCGTTAACCATTTAAAGGAACAGAAAATCCCTGCACTGTGCACGATCCAGAGATCCTGCATCCAGCCTGCCGGTCTCTCAGTCTGCCGTGTGTTTGTGAGGATGTGTCCTTGCTCCTGTAGTAGACTGTAAATCAAAGATGTCAGAAAAAACTCATTCAAACTAACAGATTCTGGACTCTAATTCAAGCTGATCGTTATTCAGATGCATCCGTGCTTTCTACTCGTCCGGATCAGTTTGACTCTTTTAATAACACGAGGCCTACGGCTCATCAGAGCATTGCTGTAAATGCAGAATAATCTGCTCTGAGAAGAAAAGCATTCGATGTTTGAGTTTGGAAAAGTAAGTTTTGCCTCTGATTGACTCGAGGAAATGAATAAATGTGTCCTCTGCAGTCTTGAACACCTGCCTGTGTGAGGCTGAGGTGGAGGCACGAACAATCTGGTCGAGTGTTGGAGGAGGCCGGCGGGTGAGGCCGGCTTCAGTTAGCACCTTTTAATGAAAACTCTGGGCTCAGTGGTCAGTCTGCACCTCGCCGCCAACACGGGCACGTCGCCAAAATAAACCTCCATGAAGCATCCTGTGGACACTGACAGGTTTTTCCCCTCCTGTTCCTGTGATGGCGGCGCCCCGCTCGGTTTTCACGCTCACGGTTGTTGGCTGAATGAGGAACATCAGTGCGGCATAATTAAATGGGCGGAAAACAGCAGAAAACGATGTTCAGGCTGTTTAATCCAGTTTAGAGCAGCACCACGAGGGAGGGGGTCCAAATAACAGGACCAGGAGGAGGAGCTTCTGATGAAGCAGTGTGAGGAGGAAACGCAGCATCTTACCAAGGACTCGCATCAGGATGACTTTAACATCCATCAGAATGAGTCATAAATCTGCATAAATGTTTGCTGTATTAAAGCAAAACGAGCTTCGATCCTCCCTCCGGATGCACGGAGGACTGATGAGTTGTGTGGGATTATATATCCACAGACATCAAAAACCACTGCAAGTAGTTAAAGAAGGGCAAGAAACTCCATTAAAAAAACAGAAAATGACCACGATTCCTCCTACATTCACTTTAATATTAGGATTACAGTCTGATATTTGAAATAAGCCCTTCATTCTCCCACTAAGTTTAACGTTTTCTGTTTTCTCCTCTTCCACTCACTCGGACACACAGTTTGTAAGTCCATCTTTGTGTCTCTGTGTGCAGTGTTTGTGCCGTAGTGTTAGCACAGCTGCCAATGAGAACTTTACACACAAAGAAAAATAATATACTCTGAAAAGTGGATCTGCTGCTTTCAGCTCCACAT
>NW_024582583.1:472331-473276 GCF_018398535.1 Haplochromis burtoni
ATGGATAGACAGATGGACGGATGGACGGATGAATGGATAAATGGATGAATGGTTGAATGGATAGACGGATGAATGGATGGATGGATGGATGGTGGGCTGACAGACACACGGACAGATGGATAGACGGAAAAAAGATGACTTCACTCTGATTTCCTGCTGCAGACTTCACAGCTCTGTAAAACTGCACCAGTGTTGCTGCAGCTGTGACGGTGGCGGATTTTTGACCCTGTGGGAGGGGAACATGTCAGCTTATCTGAGCAGGATGAAACCATCACACACAGTCAGAGTTAATGTGAGCTCGCTCACTGAGCAGATTTAAATACAAATGTTTCTAAATGTTTGTCCCTCGCTGTGAGTGCACTCGTATCCTCGTGTCCTTCACACAGGCCGCTTATTCAGATTGATTAGATCACATTAAGAAACACAATTAGCAGCACGTTCTAATACAACACACAATGGCGATGGGATAACCGTCCTTGAATGTGGCTCTTTAGCAGAGAGTTAAGTCCTGTTGGGTTAAATTAAAGCTCACATTATCTCACAGCAGTTTGTGTGTCTGCGTGCAGATCACAGCCAAATCTGTTTAAACTAATTAACCATGAATTCACTTCAAAGCAGGACTTTCTGCTCTCAGTCTGAGGTTTCTACCAATGTCCTCAGCAGATATCCACACGTCCCCTCTGTGGGTGAGGACCAGAGGCAGAGGCAGACATTTGATACACCCGGGGCCTAGCCCTAAAGGGTAGTATGCATGTGGGATTGGGGGGGCTTAATTAAAAAACAATTTTTTTAAATTAAGCAGCAAGGCAGAACAAAATCGGGGCTGTATCAAGACATGAGGACCAAACCCCAATTCAACCAGACCCAGAACTGATCCAGAACTAAACAGGACTACAACAGTTCAAAATCAGGACTACTGAGGACTTAACCAAGACAGAACCAGAA
>NW_024582583.1:474146-483923 GCF_018398535.1 Haplochromis burtoni
TTCCTCTCTCTCTCTCTCTCTATTCCTCTCTCTCTCTCTGTTCCTCTCTCTCTCTCTCTGTTCCTCTCTCTCTCTTTGTGCTGACAATCATCAAATCTACATTTGAAACCAGATATTTACTCTTCAGATCAAAACACTTTTTTAATTGTAACATCAAATCAGACTAAATGTTTATTTTTTTTGATAAATATAAAAAACATATTTGTTAACTTTCAGAGTAAAGAGAGAAACTGTCTGTGTTTCTTAATTGCAAATGGCACCAAATTGTATTCAAACTGAGCCACACTTATGGAGCTCCACAGTTCTGTTCCTGGTGTTTTGGTTGACATCTCTTGATGTTCCCATGTCACAGAAACAGGCTCTGTGTTTTGCCTTATATGCATCCACAGCTGTTTCCACCAGTTTACTCACATGGACTCTACTAATTCCTCCTATCTGCTCTCCCTAAAAAGTCTCTTCATAAACTCCAACTTCTTCAAAACTCTGCAGCTCGGGTCATAACTTGCACTCCGTCAAGAGCTCATATTACCCCAGTTCTTCAGCAGCTTCACTGGTTGTCCGTAGAAACCAGGATAAACTTTAAAATCTTACTTCTTACATACAAGTGTGTCCATAAATCTGCTCCTGCATATTTGTGTGACCTGCTCCATATCACCACTGTTTCCCGTCCTCTCAGATCATCATCTTACTGTTCCATCCTCACACCTTATTACTGTGGGGAGCAGAGCTTTCGGTCGCTCTGCTCCTCGGCTCTGGAACTCTCTTCCTCCTGCACTAAGAAATATTGACTCCCTCTCCGTATTTAAGACACAGCTCAAAACACATCTGTTTAAACTGGCTTATTCGCTTTAATGCTGATTTTATCTGTTGTCACGCTCTGTTTTGTAATTTTAACTTATTTGATGTATTATATGACTACTGTTCCTTTTATTAATTGTGTTCTTTGTAAGGTGACCTTGGGTTTCTGAAAGGCGGTTAGACGTTATGTAGCAGAAAACGGACCCAACAGCGATTTTACTAGAAAATTCCAACTACAATGTACGAGCAGCACTTGGTGACAGTGGGAAGGAAGAACTGCTTTTTAGCAGGAAGAGAGCCAGGATCAGGAAGGGGGAGGTGGAAATAGAAGAGCTTGCTCAAACTGAAAATCATCAGACTTTCACAGTGTGTGTGTGTGTGTGTGTGTGTGTGTGTGTGTGTGTGTGTGCGTGCGTGCGTGCGTGTGCATGTTTAGATAGTTTTGTGAGGACAGAAAATTGTCATGCCACAATACTTGTGGGGACAAACTAGGGATGGGTATCAAACCCGGTTCTTGTTGAGAACCGGTTCCCACTGTTTCATTTCCTTGGAACTGTTTGCCATTTTTGCAAACGATTCTCTTATCGATTCCAGTCGCCCCGAATGACGTCACCACGTTGCGGAGCGTCATTTACCTGGCAGGAAACACGGCGCCTAACGCTCAAAAGTTTGGTCATACTTTACGAGAACGGATGACAACAGGGCAACTTGCAATACTTGCAAAGTAGATACTTCACTTAAGGGAGGAAACACGACGAATATGCAAAAGCATTTGCTCACAAAACACGCGATGACCTTAAATGAATGTCGTGTTTTTAATTCCGGACTCGTGACTCTCAACCCAGCAGCAGCGGTAACGTTTGCACGTCCTCTCCCGTTAATGCGGCAGGTAAATAATCAGCTAACAGTGCATATTATGTTAGTGCGATCTGCCTTATTACAAACCTGCCATCACTGTGCATTTAGTGACCATGATGAGACAGAGTCTGGCTCAGATGCTGGCAGTTCTCGCTGCAGTCTGCCGGTAACGTCTCCTTTCAGGCAGGATAGACGAATGTCACCGAGCAGAGACTCAGTTTGTGGTCAAAGGCTTGCACCCGTTTGCCACAGCAGATGATTTTCAGTAAGTGAATGTGTTTAATTGTAGGCAGGGACATTACTGGATATTCTTGTGTAATTGCTACTGAATAATTTATGTTATACTTTGTTATTGCTACAGAAGAATATTTATTTTATTATTTTACATCTACAATGTTTTTCCTGGGGACCCTGTGACACCCTTTGAAGAGCCGTAGGCTGGATCTCTTAAGATCTCACTGTTGGGTTTGTAAGGCCATGTTACCCCTAAATTTCTATTTTGTTCAAAGAGAAGATATAAAACAAAGTTCTGAGCTAATCGACCTTAGTGTTCTCCTTTTTTTTTAAAGAATCGATAAAGAATCGAATCGTTAAACAGAATCGAAAATGGAATCGGAATCATGAAAATCTTATCAATACCCATCCCTAGGACAAACAGTCATTATGGGGACAAAGTGCTGTCCCCATGAGTTTGAAGACTTTTCTGAGACTCAAAATGTGGTTTTAGTGTCAGGGTTACAATTAGGATATGGTTAGGTTTAGGGTACGGGTTAGGGAAAGCATTATGTCAATGTAATGTCCCCACAAAGATAGTAAACCAGACGTGTGTGTGTTTTCAGACGGCGCTTCACTGGGCAGCCAGGCACGGCCGTGAGGATGCCGTGGACATGATGCTTCACTCTGGAGCCGACGTCAACGTCAGATCAGTGAGTGTGTGTTTGGTGTGTGTGCAGCGCTCAGGACTGATGTTGTTTATAAACTGCACATTGAAGATTAATCTAAGAAACTATCAGGGCTGAACTGAAGCGCACGTGTACAGGAGAATCAGTGTCAGTCTGCCAATAACACACCGCCAAAATAAAGGCCTCTGCTTCTCTCACATATCAGCGCCTCACTGCAGCTGTACTGCTCTCTCTCCTTCCTGCCAAGCCTGCAGGGGCTTTATGACTATCCAGTTAAATCTCTCGCGCTCTCCCTTAACCTCCAGTTCAGTGGACGCCCCATGAGGCCTTTCCCCTCCAATTACTGCATCGTGTGTGAAGTTCATAGCGTTAACCTGCTGACGAGTGGCAAACAGGCTGGCGTTTTTCAGCCGTCACCCTCCTCCTGCTTCTGCTGCAGCTCACCGAGGAAAGCTCGCTCTTTAATTTGGTTTAATTTAAGCCCTAAGGTCAGTTTTTACAGCAGTTTTTAAGAGTTTAATTCATCTCAAAACACCAGTCGCAGATTTGAAAAGTGATTCCTCAATAAGAAAACAAATCAGCACAGAGACGTAGATAATGATAACCTCCTGATACCTGAGCTGCGTTCAGCTATAAAACAGGAAGTCCTTACTTCATTGTAAAGTGTTATCGCCTAAATGTAATCTGCACTCGCTGACAGCCTGTGGGAATCACTCAACTCAGTTTTAACCGTCACCTTGACGTGCTTTATATTGCGAGGTAAAGACCCGACAATAATACAGAAAACCACCAATCACATGACCCCCTGCGAGCAAGCACTTGGTGACAGCGGGAAGGAAAAACTCCCTTTAACAGGAAGAAACCGCAGGAAGAATCAGATTTGGGGAGGTGTGGCCTCTCCCTCCGCCAAGGCTGAGCCCAGCCACCCTCCACAGGAAGCTCATCACTGTGGTGGTCACAGGCGAGGGTGGGAAGGACGATCCAGCTGAGGACCAGATGGGCGGTTGGGGGGGTGGAGAGGCTTAGCTGCAGACTGTCCCACTGTGAGCTGGAGATCACCACCTGATGAAGCAAAGAGCCTCCACCCCTTCACTGACTCCGCCGGGCCTGACATCTAGGTGATCGAGCAGAGACGTGACCCAGAGCAGTCTGGGTGGACCACCACGGAGACCCCGCCACCGAGGAGTGGTTTAAGTAACCCTGTGACCTCACCGGGCTCCCTCTGAGGGCGTGTTCACTCGCTTCCTGCAGGTTTTACTGGACCTGCATGGACGGGATGGATATCACACCGTGGTACTAAACATCCTCATGTGAAGCTGGAAAACTTTAGAATAAGTCCCAAAGCTGAACTGAAAAATACTCGATTACTTTGAGGGCAGTTGAAAAGCAGAGTCCTCCAAACCACAGGAGCCAATCACAATCCTCCGAATCAGAAGAGTTAAAGCCGTCATTTAACTAGACGAGTTATAAACTCCACGGCCACAGACGGAGCAACGAGAGGGAGAATAACCCATATTTGTGTCAGCAGATTGTTCCCACTTCATTCCCTCGTAAATGCTCGCGGCGCGTGTTTGTTTCTTTTCCTTCACAGTCGATAAAAGAGAGCGTGCGCACGCCGCCGCCGCTCTGTGCGCACGGCGGAGTGATTCAAGAGGGCCAATGTTGAGATTACTTAATGGCTTCCCAGACAGCCGTGGGTCCGGAGAATTCAATTTAGCATCTGCCTGTGTGAGCGTTAATCTGCTGCCTCCGCCCGCCGCTGCCGATCATGTGCACACAGGAGATAATGTTTCAGCCTCAGCAGCGCAAAGCGGAGCAGACACGTCACTTATTGGCTCCATAATTACATAATTAACTTTTGTCTCTGATCGTTAAGGAGGTAATGGCTCTGATAAAAAGGCCCTCAGCTCGAGCGGCCAGCAAATCAAAAATCAATAATCCATAGCACGGCATCGCGAGCCGAGGAGCGCTCGCGCTTCAGGTAACGATCTGGAGGCTTCGGCACTTCGCTGATGGATGTTCCTGCAGCCGCGTAAACGCTCGCCTCGGTGCTGCTCCGAGAGGAGGAAACAAGGCCGATTTAAACTGTGCGCTGAAATACAATTATTATTCATTTCATGAATTAAATGAAAATAAATAAAACCGCTTTTATTCATTCAAACAGATTTATTGTGAGGACACCTGCGTGCTTCTGTCATGCCGTAAAATCACGGCTGGATGAGAGCGGGTGGTTAATTAACTGTGGAGGAAACAGCAAAGCCCCAAATGTCAGGAAGATTTTTGTGAATAGGAAAAAAAAGCTGTTTCCCTGTTAAATATGTTGAATTTTCATATTAGACGTAAATGTGGGACAAAGTAGCCAGGTCACCAGGGGTGGCTCTACAGGGGGGCAGCTGGGGGGCAGGTGCCTTATAGCTGCCTTAGAAGAGATTATACAATCACCAGTATTAAAATGTTTTTGCATGCAGGGGATTTTCACATGCTTCCTGCAGAGGTATGTGCCCCCCTTCTGGTCACACAAACAAGAGCACAGAGCAGCTAACAGTGCTTATTCACAGATAATAAGAATAAGAATGACTTTATTTATCCCGAGGGAAATTCTTTTGTCATGTACATGCTCAGAGCAGCAGGAGAGTCAGAGGAACAGATGAATAAGATATACAATATATACAATAAGAATAGTAGTGTACAGTAATATGCAGTGGGATAGTGCAAGACATAGTATCAAATAACTCTAACGAAGTAATATATATAACTCTATCCTGGAGAATAAATAACTGAACTATCAGTGCAGGCGATTCTAGAAAGTGACAGTAATGTGCAATAGAATAAAGGGAGTAGCAGCGTATGATGGGTGGTGAAACAAATATTCAATAAGGTACTGTTGCATGGTCTGAGAGGGAACAGAATAACATTGGCAAGTCTCAGGAAAATCACCTACAGAGTGAGGAAGAGATAAACAGTCATATTGGATTTACTGTGGCAGTCAGTTCTGCATTTCGGGGCGATGAGTCTTTTGCTGCGTTTGCTCCGATGGTCCATCATGGGGCCGTGCATGGGGTGACAGGGGTTGTCCATGATAGAAAGATAACCAAGAAACGTCATCAAAGCTTTTTTTTTTACTTCCAAAGAAACCTTTGAGCCATCGATCTTTGAGTCCGTTAGCTCCACGCTCATTTCTCCTGGTCAGATTGTCCCCGCAGCTGTAACGATTGTTGGTGTTTGAGCCCACGATCGGTCACTTCCGCTCCAGGACGTGTTCCACTCGACCTTCTTGTTCACGATACCGTTGATTTTCACTAACCTGCCCACGCCTCCAAACCATGCTGGGATCTCTGCTGTGGATGCAGCTGCCACAAAGATCTTTGTGCTCCCTGGAAACTCGGAGGTGTTCCTGGATGTTTGCAGGCCTCAGTAATGACCTCCCAGCAGCTGAAGAACACTCGTCTTTCTGTTCAGGAATCCAAGTACATGAGCTGTAATTTGGCATCTTAGTGAAATAGTAATATAATAATCAGCTTCACATTTTGTCACTAAAAATATGATTAAAGGCCTTTCCTTACTGCTGTTGTATTTATTGGAGATGATGTAGAGACACCAGTAATGTGATATTATTACAGGGCAGCTGTAGTATAAACGCGTTGTTCGACTGGGCTGCCCCTCGGCAGGCTTCCTAAAGTGGCCAAGCAGAGGATGGTGGACTTCTATGAATCACCTGGATCTTAAAAGCTGCTCTACTGCAGTTCACGAAAAAAACATGGCGCTGTGGTGAGCTCGGGGAAAAGCACGTTTTAGATCTCACCCTGTATCAACACACCTGAATCAAATGATTAGTTCATTATCAGGCTTCTGGAGAACTTCAAGACATGTTGAGGTCATTTAGCCGTTTAAATCAGCTGTGATGGCTCAAGGACACATCTAAATCCTGCAGGACACCGGCCCTCGAGGCCTGGAGTTCTCCACCTGTGGTGAAGAGGCTGACGTTGTTCACGTGTAAAAAAGTGTTTGTGAGGTCTAAACATCTTCCTCCTCCTCAGTGATATCATTGCCCTGTTTCTCTGTTTTTCTTTCCCGCCTCTTCACCCCACTCTCGGCTCATCCTCCTCACCAGCATGTAAGTATGTTTCTGAGATCTCCACAGAGACGAGCGGTCCTACAGATCAGCCGTCTCGCTCTTTAAGTCGATGGAGCTTCAGTCGGAGCGCCCGGAGCGGTACCGTCTTTGATCTCCTGAATTTAACTCTGTGTTTCTCTGACCTCCTCATGCTGCTCTCTGAAGGGGGTAAGTCGTGTTTTAGTCACCTTTGAGTCCACAGAGCAGCACACCGCACAAAACGCCTGCTGGCATCTCCACCCCGACAACTCGGCTCACGTTCCCAGCACTCTCATATCATTCTCACTCGAGCGTCTGCAGTGTCTGTTCTCTGCTCTGATGCAGTAACTCTGACAGGAAACACAGCAGCGTGTGGACGCGTGCTTCTTTAATCCCGCTTCCTATGAAACCTGGCGCGGCCCAGCAGCTCGCCGCCTGCGCTCTCTCTGTTCACGTCGTTTTTGAAGGTGTTCTGAGACTTTGTGTCTCCTTCTGGATATTTTGAGACTATCTGAAGTTTTCTGGGGTAAATAAGGAAGTTTTTGTCTGTCTGCTACAGCAAGTGCAGGTCCACCTGCGCAGACAGCTCACAAGACCCGGGTGCTGTCCTTCGGCAGGCTTCCAGATGTCGGTCAATCAGAAGAAAGTAGGCCTTAAAGAGACAGGAGCAAGGCTTGGAGCTTGTTTCAGTCAGAAGAGCTCAGATTTCTTTTGATGTCTTTGTCGTAGTTTGGGCGTGTTTGTGTCTTTTATGGCTGTTATGATAAATAACTGTTTACAGAAGTGTGGCACAAACAGGCCAGGTCCACACTGACATTTACTCTGACCTGTTATTATAAATCCATGTTTGTCATTAGAGCAGAAGAACACAAGGAAACACAAATATTTGAGAAATCTGTCCCAAACCTGTTTATAAATAAACATGTCAGAGACGTCCAACACACGGACGTCTCTGAGAAATCAAGCAGAACATTAAACCACTAAAACTGCATTTAATGTTCAGGATGCAACTGAATAAAGTGGCTTCTTAATAATAAGGTATATTATTATGTTCTAGCATTGGGTCTTGTTCCTGCTGGTGGGTTAGGGCATTACCGAAACATCAAACAGGGATTTTTGTGGACTTTTAGGTCGCTGTATCTGATTCAATTATGGGTTCAGACTGATCAATCAGCAGTTGTTTCCATCACCTTATTTACCCCAGAGTCTTCTGAACTCTCACATCTCCATTATTCAAAGACTGCAACACGTCAACATTATGTTATCGATGTGCAGACCTGGAATTATATCGATAAGAACAGACGCCTAAAACTGACTTTAGAAATAACTCAGTTGTGACTGTTTCAGTCGTAGCGGTCTCTGCGTTTGACATTTCCACCGGTAAACGTGAGTCCATGACAACGCGGAAGAGCGTGGAAACATGCCGAGTGAGCGTCTCCAAACTAGTATCTGTGGACATTACTGTAATCATACTTACTACTGTCTACACATACAACTCTATCAAACACTCCATATTTATAGATTTATAGAAACGAGCTGTAAATGGGCCAATGGGATCCATCCATGCATCATTTGATGAAGCTAAACTTCCACAGCAGTTATTGAATATGTGTAAACTGCAGAGGGTGGAGCAGAAGGCCTGTCGTTGTCTGAGATAAACTGAGCCTCGTGTTAAATTCTGACTTATCAGTAGGTCATTGTAGATAATTGTAGATGAACAATACCACTGATAACAGCCAGTAACTGCTGGATAACAGCTGGAACGGTGGGGGTCGGGTTAGTCACAGTAAGAGCTGCCTGACTGTGGTTAAGCTACAGATATCACCATCAGAGCAGTGTTTCACTGTGATCTGTTCACAGATATAGAATCAGCTCAGAGCACGTGTGTCCGTCTGCTCTCACAGACACTGGTTAGTTAACGGGTTAGCATACGCGCTGAGGTGGTTTAGCAGGTTGTATTTAATGAGAGTGAAACGTAGAGCAGCTCTGGGGTGTCGCTGGCACTTCTTAGATCAGGCTGAGGCCTCACCTTGATGTTCCTTGGCTCTCAGGACCTCCTGCTGAGGTGGCCTTTACCTGCGATATGAAGCTCAAAGTGCACCTGAACACATAAAAGCAGCTCAACCTTTCAGCGAAATGTCAGATGGCGTGTTTCCGTCTTCCTGCCTTCCTGAAAGTGACGCATAAGTGTTTATCTGTTGTTTGTTCAAAGAAGCGCATGATCCAGCAGTCAAACTGAGAGAGCCTCTTCTGATCGTTAGAGGTGATACTGGGAAAGCGTGCGCCTCGCGGCGAGGGCGCTGACGGGACGGCAGGAGTGTGACGACGAGGCGTCTCTGTGTTCTCCAGGCCCGTTTACGGCCCGTTAACTACAGACCCGTCCTTGTAATGAACACCGACTGTCTGCTGTCACAGACCGCACATTAAATGGCGGCGTGACAGCAAAGAGGGCGTCTGTTTGTCTATGGCACTGACAGCAGCTCCTCCTCTGGGATTCGTTGTGTTAAAGTGTACAAATGATGCTCACGTCCTCTTTACATACTCGCTGCTCAGAGGAAGCGGCGTGGACAAGCATCTGTCACTGATCAGAGCGCTCAGACTGACACGCTCACAGATTCTTCTTGACTCCAAAGAAACCGAGAACAATAGCTGCTGTTATTGCTGATGGCAGGAAGTGCTCACGCATTGATGTGAGTGCGTAGAAAAGTAACCATGGTAACAGGTAAACAGCTCAAACACAGCCTGAACACAAAGACAGCGCATCCATCCATCCACCATCCCTCCATCCATCCCTCCATCCAACCATCCATCCATCCATCTAGCCATCCAACCATCCATCCATCCACCATCCCTCCATCCATCCCTCCATCCAACCATCCAACCATCCATCCATCCATCCATCCATCTAGCCATCCAACCATCCATCCATCCACCATCCCTCCATCCATCCATCCATCCATCCATCCATCCATCTAGCCATCCAACCATCCATCCATCCACCATCCCTCCATCCAACCATCCATCCATCCATCCATCTAGCCAACAAACCATCCATCCATCCACCATCCCTCCATCCAACCATCCATCCATCCACCATCCCTCCATCCATCCATCCAACCATCCATC